>NW_019154122.1:19194593-19313845 GCF_002288905.1 Enhydra lutris kenyoni
GTGATACTGAGGTAAGGTATGGTGAGGTAAGATGAGGTGAGGTGAGTTAAGATGAGATTAGGTGAGGTATGGTGAGGTAAGGTGTGATGATATGAAGTAAGGTTTAGTGAGGTGAGGAGAGGTGAGATGAAATTAGGTGAGGTGTGGTGAGGTGAGATGAGGTGGGGTGTGATGTAGGGAGGTAAGGTGAGGTAAGATGAGAGGAGATCAGGTGAGGTGTGGTGAGGTGAGCTGAGGTGTGGTGAGATAAGGTGAGGTGTGGTGTAGTGAGGTGAGGTAAGTTGAGGTGAGATTAGCAAGGTATGGTGAGGTGAGGTGAGGTAGGTGTGGTGATGTCAGGTATGGTATGGTAAGGTTAGTTGAGGTGAGATGAGGTATGGTAAGGTGAGGAGTTGTGAGGTGAGTATGGTGGGATATGGTGAGGTAAATCAGTACCCAACTTTCCATCTTCTAAAATTGTATAGGGTTTTCTTGTCCACTCTCTTTTCCATGTTCCCTGTGATTTGCACTGATGCCTTTTTTAGTTCGTCTCATTTCCACTGAGAGTTAATGAAGGAGTAGTGATATGTGCTATTGGATGGTTCCATTGGCCATGTTTTGCTGGAAGTCTACAGAGATTCTCTAAGACAATATTTCTTAAACTTTTCTGTCAGAGAATCCCTTTACATTCTTAAAAATTATTGAAGACCCGAAGAGCTTTTATGTTGATTATATCTTTTAATATTTACTGTATTAAATATTAAAGCTGAAAATTTTTTGTATTTATTCACTTAAATTAGCAAAACTGAACCTGTTATATGTAACAGAAAGAATCTGGTCTGTCAGAAGACGGCGGATTCTCACGCGCTGCATCTATGTTAGCCTGTTGTGATACTGTGTCATGAGACCTTTCGGAAGACTCCGCTGTACACTTCGGAAATGAGAATGAAGGAGGCAAATGATGTGTTAGCGTTGTTAGGAAAATGGTTTTTGATTTTGCAGACATTCTGCAAGGGTTTGCGGCCTTGGCCTGGGCCACACTCGGAGAACCATTGCTCTGAGACACCAGCAGCTTCTGTGCCCGCTGGCGTGAGCCGGTCTGGGTTTACCCCAGGGCTTCGGACCTGAATGACTTTCTCTGCTCTTTGTTTTTTCTCTTGCCTCGATTTCTAGAACGAGAGGCCCCGGAGTTTGCGGTTGAATTTCCTCCTCCGGAAGCGGGGAAGGGAGCTGGCGCGCCACGGCCCCCGTAAGAGCCCGGGGTGGGGCTGGGGGGGCAGCTTCCCCGCAGCTGCGCGGGCGGCCGCGGCGGGAAGGTGGGGCTGCGCTGCGAGGCCAGTCGGCGGCCTTTCCGCGTTCAGCCCCGAGCAGGGGCACAAGGCTGGCGCCGGCGCCCGGGACACGAGGGCGGCCCCCCCAGACGGACCGCGGGCCTGCGGGCTGCGGAGGACCCTGAGCCGCCTAGAGGAGCTGCGCCGGGAGAAGGAGCTTTGCATCCAGAGAACCAGGTGAGGGACGCTCGGGTGGCTCCTCGGGGGAGGGCGTGATGTCGGGGTCCTAGGATCGTCCCCCACTGGCCCAGGGACCCGCCCGCCACCTGCTCCCGGGCCACCCGCTGGGTGCTGGGTGCTGGGTGCTCCGCGGGAGGCTGCTTCTTCCTCTCCCTCTGACCCTCCTCCCACCCCGCCCCCTTATTCTCTCTCTCTCTGTCTCAAATAAATTTAAAAAGAAAAGAAAACGGGGGGGGGGCGGACCTGGGGGGGGAGCAACGGCGGGCCTGGCGAGTGATGGGCGGGCGAGCGCTGATGGGCGGGGCCATGCGGAGAAAGTGGTGGGCGGGGCAGGGTGGCCCCCCCCACCGCTCGGGGAGTTGTGGGTGGAGCCACCGATGGTTGGCGGGGAGAGCGGGGGTTGGGGGCCGGTGAGAGGGGGTGGGCGTGGCGAGCGGGGGGTGGGGGGAGCGGCGGTGGGCGGGGCAACCCTCGTTCCCGGAGGCGTCGGCGCAGCCCTCTGACCCTGCCGACCCCACAGGCCCCGCAGCTGGACCCTGGCGGTCCTTGATGGACAGACTTCCTCCTGCGTCCTGGGCGGTCGCGGGCAGCTGCAGAGGCTGCCCTCTCTGTTCCCGCCGGGCCTCGGCCGGGCTGGTGCCTGCCTGCGTGGGGCTTGCCCTCCGGTGGACCGCCCCGCCCCTGCAGGCCCCTCCCGCTCCACAGGCCCCTCCCGCTTCCGCGTGCTCCCCGGGTGTCTGTGCAGAAAAGTTCGAACCTGCGGAAAAGTTGGAAACTTTTGGGCATGGGTGTAGCTGTCGCTCGTGCACCGCGGATCGCCTTCTCCGGTCCCTTCTTTCTCCGTTCATGTGATTTCTTTTTGCTCAGCTGTTAGCCAGCAAACTGTGGAAATCGCAATACCTTACTCCTAAATACTAAAAACACAGAAGCATCCTGTGCAGAACCTCTGCTCGGTTACTTCCCCTAAGGAGACGGAGTCCTCGCCGCACCGCGCGCCCGTCCTGTGCAGCTCCTGCGCGTCCCCCGGACGTGGTTTGGAGCTGCTTTGGTTGTGCTAATCACAGGAACTAGAATTTTGAGTTGGGATCAGCCCGGGCCCACACATTGGTTGGTGGTCCTGATGGGTCTGTGAGTTCTGGATCACCGAGGAGGGGCTACAGCTGTGCGCCCTGTGCACAGCCCCCAGGGCTCTCCCCTCTGCCCTTGACAGGCCTGAGCTCATTCCTTTCTGCCGCTTCATGCTCATTCGCATTTGGGCTGAGGTCACCCAGGGGGTTTTCAGAAACCAGATGTCCAACACTGTGATCATGCAACCTGATGGTGGGAGAGAAATCCCTGGAAAGATGATGTGACCTCAGCCGCTGGCCTGGGAGAGGGGGACAGATGACCGTGTCCCCAGCCTAGGCAAGGGGAGCTGGAGGGAAAGGCCCACTCTGCCCTGAACCCCACTGTCGTTTTCTGAAGATGGGGAACAGTCAGAGGCACGTGGGGAGAGCTTGCGGAGAGGCCGCACTCCGGACAGCCATTCATCCAGATTCTGGCTTGTTTTCAGAGGAGAGCTGCGTGCTTGCCGTCAGAGGGTGGAGCTCATCACCAAACAGCAGGCGAGCGTGGCTGCGGAGACGGCTGCGGAAAGAGAGGCCAGCAACACGTAGGTCATCTGCCTGGGGCGCTGAGGGGGGCAGGTGGTCGGGGCTCAACCTAGTCCCAGGCCAACCGGGATCTGTGCTAACACCTGTGGCCTGCGGTGCTCGAGGAAGCAGACTAGCTGCCCTCCCGTGTGGGAAACAGACAACCCAAAATGGAAACAAAGAAACCAGTAACCACGAGGACAAGAAAGCTGGTGGCCGTGAGGTCAGGAAGGGTGACTACTTTGAGACAGGTGGTCAGGGAGCCCTCCTGAGAAGTTCCTCCAGGCTAGGACCTGAGTGACAAAAACAATTTGCCTGCAGTGACCAGGAGAGAACATTCTGGGGGGTGGGGATGTGCGAAGCCCCAGGAGTGCCCAACAAAGGGTCCACTCTGTGGGGACAGTGCAGGGGTACTAGTGGGCTTCAGGGAAGAAACGTCAGGACTGGCTTTGCCTTGAACACCCAGCCAGGTGGTGCCTCTACCGAAACTAGGGGGCAGGGCAGGCAGGGGGGTCCAGTGTCTGCGTGGCTGCTGCACAGACACACCAGCTTGGAGCTCCGCACGCACACGGGGCTGGCGTCCGCAGATGCGCCGAGTGCCCCTGGGAGCCAAATGGTGTCCACGCACTTCAGCCCTGTAATTTCATAGCAGCCCTTGGAGAGACTTGGGGACACTAGTGACCTGCCCAGGGTCACCCTGCTAAGAAGGGACGCCATGGGACTTTGGTCCCGGCGCTCTGAGCTGGAGCCCGAGGGCAGCTGCTCCACTTGCTGCTAGGAGAGGGAAGAGCGTCCACCACAGGGGCCAGCGCCAGGCCCCACTGGCCCCAGGAGGGCTGATGGGGCTCCTGGCCACTAGGTGCTGGGGTTTCAGGGGCCACAGGACAGACAGGGCCAGGAGCCCACTAGTGCTTGGAGCAGCAGCCCAGCCCCCACAGGGAGAGACAGGCTCTTCTGTAGGATTTTGAAATCCTCCTGATTCTGTGGACACAGCAGGCCAGGTGTCCGGAAACGATGCCCGGACCGACCAGCAGCTCACAGCCCCTCCCCAGCCGTCGTGGTACCCGCACAGCCGGGTCCTGTGGTCAGCGCCATCCTAGGCTCTTCCCGCAAGGCAGCGCCCCTGGCTACCCCGTTCATCACAGTGTCCCTGTCATTAAGTCAGAACACACCAGGGGTTTGGACGACTGGGTGGCGCGCCGGGCCAGCCCCAACTGCAGCATACCAGAGGGGAGACGTGAGAGGACGCAGAGTGGCCTTAGAACCGAGAGTCTCCCGCTGGCTTTTTGGCCTCCCCGCGCAGTCCTGGGGCAGGGGCGCCGGGTCCTTCCTGGATCTGAGTGGCCTGCGGTTCGGACGGGCTGGAGCCAGGGGAGCCGGCCCCTGGCGCTGGGGGAGAGTGGGCCGTGGCGTGACGCGGGCAGGTTGTCTGGCAAGTTCTGTGACGGGCCAAGCTGCCCGCGGTGGGCGCGGGACGTTGTACCCGTTGCCGTCCCCGCTGGCGGGTTTACACAGGTTTCTCTTGGGAAGATGAAAAGGCCATGAGAAGGCCACCCTGGTGGGTGGTGGCTGCAGGGGGTCTCGGGGCCAGGCCGCCCCCACCCGCCTCCCTTGCTCCCCTGCCCCTGTGTCTCAGCAGTGCAGCCGTGGGCCGCCTCCAGGCGGTGTCCAGACGCCTCTGCAGGGAGCTGGACACGGAGCGAGTCCTGCAGGCGCAGATCAGGGAGCTGCTACAGAAGGACGAGTGAGTGTGGCGCGGGCGGGGCGGGCGGGAGCCTCGAGCTTGACCTCTAACTGCCCTGAACCTGGAAGGAGCTCGTTCAGTCGTTGAAAGGACAAGACTTCACGTTTTTTTTAAATGTTTCCCACTTTCTCCATGTTTGTTTGCATTAGGAGACCTGTGAAACCTGCTTTTCCTTCCCCCTTTCCTGTCCTGTGCTAACCGAGCCGCCAGCACTGTTTGACACAAGTGTTTCAGGGGTGCCCCGGGCGGCTCAGTCAGCTAAGCGTCCGGCTCGCCCCGCGCCATGGGCTCAGGTGGTGGTCTCAGGGCTGAGAGGGAGCCCGCCCCCGGCTCTGCACTCAGCGGGGGTCCGCCTGACGTGCTCCCTCCTTCTCTCTCCACCCGCCCCCACACTCTCTTTCTTTCTATTAAAAAACGTTTTTTTAAGTGTTTCACAACCTTTGTGAAGGCTCCGCCAGAAGAGAGAGTGTTGCCTTGTCCTCAGTGTTTCGCAGACCAGATTGCAAATATCAGCTTTGCCTCTAGCTCCTTGAAGCAAGAAAGCGATCTAGGAGGGGTCAGAGCTCTTGTCCCTTCTGCCCTGCTCCGCCTGCATGGGGGCCCCCTCCCCCGAGTGCGGGCCAGGTGGCCTCTGGGAAACACGCAGGAAGGCACAGAGAGGACCAGGATAGGGCGTCGGCCGCAGGCCACACCTCTGCTGGAAGAACCATGGCGGCCCCCAGCAAGTCTCGGGGCCGGAGATCAGTCTGGAACCCCTCCCTTCTTGGAAGCTCAGCACAGTCCAGCCTGATCCCCGGCTCCTGTGGGCTAAAGCACAGCCCCCTCCCCATAATCTAGAGAGGAGGGAACGAGAGAAAGGTGGCCTGGATAGTGGATCCTTCTGTGAGCAAGCCAGAGAGGATGAAGGCATTTATTGGCCCTTGCTCGACAGTTGGCCTCAAGGCCAGGGCTCACCAACCAGCACCCAGCTGGGCAGTCATCTTCACCAGAGCCACAAAAAAGCTGTGGTCCTGCCTTGTCAGATTCCCAGATCCATCTGTGCTCCTGTGCGTGGCCGGGGTCCGGGTGATCTGTGCTCCTGCGCATAGCGGCGACCCAGTGCGTCCACAGTTGAGCACAAGCATTCTTTCAGCCTTTAGAGGGTCGGGAAGCCAAGAGCAGTGTGGCTGAGTGGTTCTGACTCAAGGTCTCCCCTAAGGATGGCAGTCAAGGCAGTGGCATCTGAAGGTTCACTGGGCTGGATGGGGGTCAGCTTCCGGGCCCACTTAGCTCTCCCCAACAGAGGCCTCCTCCTAGGGCTTCTCGGAACAGCCCCCCAGGCGAGCAATGTGGAGGAGGAGTGGAAGTAGCAAACCCAAAGCCCCGGTGTCATCTCAGAAGTGACGTGCCGTCCCTGCTGCCACATTTGGGTCCACAGAGGCCAGGAGGGGGCAGGTGCTCAGGGTGTGCATACAGGACACAGGGTCACGGGCTGTCGCCTTGGGAACTGGCCACCTCGTGTTGAGTCTCAAGTTGGCGCCCAGACGTGGTGTTGGCAGAACCAGCCATCGAGCCCACAGGCGCCTAGCACGTGGGGAACTGAGCCTCCTCCTCACCTTGGCACTTCCATCTCTAAGATGATGCCATTGCGTGGGGTCACGGTGGCGCACGGTGAGCTGAGCGACTGAGCTTCTCAGGGAATCGCAGCAGTGACAGGGACGCAGGTGAAGAAGGAAGCTCTGTGTCCAGAGAAAGCGGCTGCTCCCCAGAACACAGACCGCCATGCCCGGCTCGGGGCAGGACCGTCTGGATCGTGAAGGGCGTGTGCAGAGTGCGGCCTGGCCGGCCCTCTGCTGCGGGTGGACTGGGTGCTCAGCCCCAAGGGGCCAAGTCTGTGTACCTTCCCAAAACCTCCCGCATGCGTCTGGCCCTCTGACCTTCCTGTCACGGTTACCTCTCTCTGACTGACCATGCTATTTGGAGATTATTATTTGGAGAAAGTGGGACCTTAGTGAAACCCCCATCTATTTCAGGCCTAGGGACCCCATAATCAATCAGCCAAACCTTCCTGCCACCCATCCATGGCCAGAGCCCAGAAACCCCCAGAACCCCAGCCCCCCTCCCCTCCATGTCCCAGTGCTGCAGGGAGCCCCCTCCAAGGGCAGCGTCTCCCACCTGCGCCCCTGGCCTATTTCAGGGTGTCGCCCTGCCCGAAGGCCAGGTGGGGGCCGGGGCAGGCGGGTGCCATGGGCCATCCAGGTGGAGATCCAGGTTCAAGCAGGGCAGGGGCCGCAGGTGCTGAGGTGAAGGGGGAGCCTCACTCTCCAGCAGCTGCAGGCCCGGAGGGCTCCCAGGGGGACGAGCTGACCTTGATCGGAGTTGGTCAAAACTGGCTGACCGAGCCCTCCCAGACCCCTGGAGTGGACACTCCACGGAGGGTGCGGGCCCAGGTGTCCCACACCGTCACCAACACAAACAGAAGTGTCTCTCGTTTGAAGGAGCAGCATGTGGCGCGTTGCCATCCAGGAGAGACAGCTCGAGGATGCCCGGAAGTCTGTCCGGGAGGAGGAGGCGGCTGGCAGGAAGCGCCTCCGGGAGCAGGCGGCCAAGCAGCTCCGCAGGGAGGAGGAGGCCGCAGAGAAGGCGGAGCGGAACAGGCTGCTGAGGGTGAGGTGGGTGTTGAGGGCCTGCGGGCATTGGGGCTCTGGAGAGACTGGCTTGTCCCCGCTGAGCCCTGCCCCGGCCCATGGC
Organism: Enhydra lutris kenyoni; assembly: GCF_002288905.1. Lineage (NCBI taxonomy): Eukaryota > Metazoa > Chordata > Mammalia > Carnivora > Mustelidae > Enhydra > Enhydra lutris. The sequence continues at coordinate 19,202,189 of NW_019154122.1, forward strand.
CCGGCCGGAGTCCTCCTCAGTGCCACCCCTCCCCCTGCTGGACGTGACGCCCACTTTGCCTTCCGTTTCCTCCTCTGGCTGCTCCCAAGGGCTCAGACCCCGCAGTTCCCGGGGTGCGGGGGCCTCCTGTTGGGCCACTCCTGAGCTGGGCAGGGCACGTCCGCACGTGCGCCATGGCCCCGTCCCACTGTGAAGGGAGCACCCCACTCCCTGGGCACAGCCCCCAGCTCCTTTCCTGAGGTCCTCGCAACTCTTCCCCTCCCTGTCCCAGCCAGTCCACTGCCAGATTGCTCTGGGAACCAAGCCCCCCGTCACTCGCGGGGTCCTCAGCCACCCCTCCCCTCCAGTTGGGTCCTGGTCCTGTCCGTGGTGCCCGTCCTGCCCCGTGTCCCCATCTTGGCCCTCGCCCTTGGCACGAGCACACAGGTGCCGCCAGCCTGGCCCTTCTGGACACCTGTTCCTCAGGTGGGCGTGGCCCCTGCAGAGCTGAGGCTCACGCGTGTCTGTTCCCACTGCCCTGTGCCCCCGCAGGAAGTCCACGTACCTCCAGAAGGAGCATGGGCTCGGGCACCAGAAGCTGGTGGAAGACGCCCAGAGGAATCGCAAGACGGCAGTGAAATTCCTGAAGGCTTCCCTGAGAAGGTAGCATTTTCAGACTCTCTTCCCGTTGACACCCCAGAGGAGAAACAGAAGAATGGGTCCTTTGTTTTTGTTTTAAAATTCCCCAATTTTATTATTAAATCATCACCTTACTGTTAAAAAATAATAAAACTGTGTTTTTAGTTTTGAGCTGATCACCTGCTTGTTCTCAGAAGAGGACCTCCCATGAGGTGGCGACAGCCTCCAGTCCGGGGAGACGTGTCTCCGCATGTCCTCGTGACAGACGGACGGACGGACAGACAGACGCCCCACACAGCACTGTGCCTTCCATGTCGCCACAGTCCGTTATTTCCCTGGTGGACATGCCCAACCCCCAGGCTCCTCCTGGTCCTGTTCTTGCGCATCAATGAGATTTTGGTCCTTCTGGTGAAAAATGCGCCTTCCCCCAGATGCCGGGAGCAGGAGGAGCAGGAGGAGAAGGAGGCCCGGGCACACATGAGGAGGCGCATGGACGCGGTCCTGGCCCTGAAGAACAGCGTCACAGCCAACAGGGTAGGTGCCCGGCTCACAGCCATCATCCCTGGAGGGACAGCCCAAGAGCCTCCTGACACCCTCAGGACCCTGTGCAACCCTCCAGGAGCCTGTCCAGGCAGGCGTGTATCCTTCCGGGCAGGGCTCCACACCTGCACACTGCTTGGCCCGCCCTGCCGCGTCTTCCTGAGTCCCCGCTCCTCCAGACGGGAGTCCCATGTCCTCAGACTCCCCACTCAGTCACTCCCCCAAGGATCTGTTGTCCCCCCCCCCCCGTCTGTGCTGGCCCTAGCCAGGTCCTAGCTGGGCAGGAAGAAAGCCCCCAGACCTGTCCTCAGGGGGCCTGGTCTGTGGGAGGAGTGATGACAAGGCGACAAGGCTCCAGGAGGACCAGGGCTTCCTGAGGCCGTGGGCAGGGGTCCAGGATCTTGCTGGAGGAAGCGACACCCCGGGGGCCTCGGATATGGCAGTTGGGCCTGGAACGTTGAGAGGGGAAGAAGGGGAACAGCATTTGCCAAGGCTTAGAGGCAAGAGAGAGCAGGCCTCTTGGTGGGAAACCCAGGGAGGCCAAGAAACAACGAATGGGCAGAGGCCGGCAGAAGACAGCAGTCGGCGCCCTCAGGCTGCAGGAAGCCTCTGAGGGTCTTGAGGAGGGAGGGTTAGTAGGTGGGGGGGGCAGGTGAGGGGGCGGGGCTCTGCAAACTTCTCTTCAGGAATCTCAGAGCTGGTTTAACTTCACCAGTGAGACAGAAAGTTCCGGGGTGTGTGTGCACATGTGTGTGCCAATGCTCTCTATTCCCAAGGAAACGCTCCGGAAATTTCAAGCATGGAGCCAGGCGAAGGCGGAGCTGGCTGAGCAAAAGGCCCAGACCGAGAAGGAGATGATTCTGGCCCAAGGTGGGGACGCCTTCAAACACCTTTTCCATCAACGCAGGTACCAGGAGCTGGAAGCCCAGAACCGGTGAGTGCGAGGCGCGCTCCAGGGGAGGGGCCCCTGGGCCAGCCCATTCAGGCAGGCTGCTTCTCTCCCCGGGCTTCCCCCTCGCATGGAGGCTCCAGCCCTCCCGCCACACCCTGCTCCCCAGACCCCAGCACATGGGGCCTCCCCCCGGCCCCAGAGCCTTCTGGCCCTGTCTCCCCGGCGCAGCCCTCCTCAGGCTCCTGGCCTGGTTTCCCGGTTTCTCAAGAGCTGCCCTGAGACCCCAGAGTGGCTTGCTCTCCCTGTCTCTGGGTGGTCCATGACCCTCCTCTCGGGGTCTCTGGGCAGCCTGGGCTCACCCTCCTGGGCTCCCCTCTCTGATTTCCTCCAAAAGAGCACACGGTACTGAGCCTCCTCACTATCCTGCATCCTTGTCATTCTCCCTGGGACCCCCCCTCAGCCCTATGGGGTCCCCGTACCTCGCCCCCCAGGCTGCCCCTGCCCTGCTTCACGCCCCCAAGCCCCCCGCAGGAGTGGGCTTCTCGAGTTCCCAAGATCACGCTCCTGCGGGGCGTGTCCCTTCTCCCACTACCAGCCCCCCAGCCCCCAACCCATCATGGCCACCGTTAGGGTCTACCCAGGGGTGGCCTCCTGGTCGTCTCCCTGGGGATAGCATCTCTAGCCTAGGAGTCACCGTGCCCTGAGTGTCACCACAGGAGCTTTGCCATCACCCCACCCCACTACAGGCTCCCCAGGGCAGCTCCACCAAAGCCCCTGACCCCCGCCGTCTTGCACAGGCCTGGCACAGGGAGGGCCAGCGGGGAGGAGCCGGGATGAGTGAGTGTGGCCTTGCTTTGTGCCTCAGTGGGTGTGCCCCAGCCGCCAGCCTGGAAGCCAGGGGCCAGGGGCCGCACTTGTGGGGTCAGGTTTATTGTGGGTCCTAGGCCTAGGCCAGGCTGGGCTGGAATTTTAAGTCCAGGGTCTCCAGCCTGGCAGCCCTCCTGGCCTCATCTGCTCCCTCAGGAGCCAGGGGCTCGAGCCAGGAACAGTTCCTTGCAACCTCTGCCCGGGGGCTGGACCTGGGTCCCTGCGGAAGTGTCTCCTGAGGGTCACCGTGCTGAGCCAGGGCCACCTGCCCTCACAACCCTCCACCCCAGAAGCCGATCGAACCGTGCATGTCGCCCACTCTGGCCCACATGGTGTTTTCCCACAGCACCTTCGAGGAAGAGCAGAGGCTCAGAAAGCAAGAGATCGTAGGTCGGATTCTGAAAGAGGAGGCCAAGGAAGAGAGCAGGAAGAGGAAACAGTCGTCCCCTGCCAAGGCCCGGGACCGGCCAACTCTGCGGGAGAAGACGTGGAGTTACATCACGGACGTCTGTGAAGGGAGGGACACAGCAGTCCCTTACTGTCACCTGCTGGTGAGCCGGGAGCCCTTGCCAGTCAAAAGTGCGCACCTCCAGGGGCGCAGACGGATGACCCGAGGGCCCAGGACCTGGAGTCATTGTATCAACCCCTCCAGCTAAGATCCAACAGAAGAAACTGCCCGTCCTGCCCCAGGATGTCTCCAGTGTGCTCTTCCTCAGGCTGTCCTTGTTGTGGGGACCCCACGGGGGCGGGCGTGTCCTCTCCGCAGCAGGCGGGACGGCAGGCCACAGGGTGCCCACCAGAGAGCTGTCTTTTCCTGGGTGATGCCACAGGCACACAGACCCAGGTCTCTGGTGCCCCATCCACATGGGAGCCACTCCCCTGGGGACTCCACTGGAGGAGGCATCGCCTGCAACATGGTGGCTCAGGTCGCCTGACCCGTCCCTATGTAACTGAGACAGGCCAACGAGCAGAGGCCAGTCCCGGCCCAGGGGGCATTTGTGCCTCAGACTCCTGTGTCCTCCCTCTCGTGCATGCCCTCATCCCTTCACGCCGGCATCCCTACTGAGGGCCAACTCCGGCCAGCCCCCCCGGCAGGTGACCTATTGACCTGTCTTTGGGGATGTGGGGCAGGAACATGAGGCCCCCCCCACCTGGGCCCAGTGCAGCACTTCTGCCCTTGTATACCCCAAAACCTCAAGGTCCGGGGCACTGGCTCCAACCAATGCACGGCCGCGAAAAGCCCCTCGGGGCACTGCCCTCGGCCTCTGTGGGGCCTTCACTCTGTCCCAAGGTGGTCTTCAGTCTTCTCCTGCTTCCCAGCCCCGTGTCCACACTGAGCTGGCTCACCTCCGGGCCTTCCTCCCTGCCGCTTCCTCCTCTTGCCCCCCCAGGCCCTCTGGCCCCCTGGCCGGAGTCTCCAGCCAGCTGCCCCAGGAGCCTTCCCTGCCCATCCACACTGGGAGCCCTGTAGGGAGGCTGTGCCCAGGCCCCACTGAAGCCCAGTCCCAGGACCAGGCGTCCTCCGAGGGGTAACCATGAAGGACTTTTCCGGGGTGTGGTTCATAGGAGCAAAAATTAGAAATCGTGCAAAACTAAGGGTTGGTGAGAAGATACCAGTAGGTGTCTTGTGGATTCTTTTGTGGGTGTTGGAGAAAAATATTTAATGCTGTATAAAGATACTTACATTTTATTTATTTTTTATTTTTTATTTTTAAAGATTTTATTTATTTATCTGACAGACAGAGATCACAAGCAGGCAGAGAGGCAGGCAGAGAGAGAGAGAGAGAGAGGGAAGCAGGCTCTCCACCGAGCAGAGAGCCCGATGCGGGGCTCGATCCCAGGACCCTGAGACCATGACCCGAGCCGAAGGCAGAGGCCTTAACCCACTGAGCCACCCAGGCGCCCCAAGATACTTACATTTTAAATGGGAAAAGTTACAAAACAAACTGTGTTTCGGTCCCCGGGTAAGCCCCAAGGGGCTCTCTGTGAGGGTTATTTTCTTCTCGCTGATCTGTAACGTCCCTATTTTCTGTGATTAGTTACCACATTCTCTTCCCCAACAACAGGATGGCGATGGGGCCACACACCCCAGAGCCTCACAGTTACTGGAAGCCATTTCCAGTGAGTCCGTCCAGGGAGACCCCGGGAACACCAGCTGGGAAGATGACACACTGGCCGAGCCGGAGATCCCCGGGCTCTGGAAGGAAGACTACAAGCCGTACCAGGTGAGCGCTTCCTGCTTCCAGGACCTGAGGTTGGAAATGCGGGGCTCCTGATGGCCTGGAGCCAAGGCTGCAGACTGAGCCCCGTGCCCTCACTCCCGTCGCCCAGGGGGACAGTGTTATTTGTGCCGCTCCCTGCTGCACATTTCAAAACCTTCCTGTTGGCCTGATTTAAAAATCTAGGAAACTGGCGTTCCTCCTGGTTGTGCTCTCTCTCTTTCTCTCTGTCAAGTAAATAAATAAAATCTTTTTTTTTGTTTTATTTATTTATTTTTGACAGGGTTGCCATTCTCAAAGGTCAGAGAAATTTCTAAGATACAGTGTTTCTGGATTTCACAGATATTTCGCAAAATTTCTCAAAATATTCCTGCAGGCAAGATGAAGCTGTTGGGCTACAGAACAGAACCATAGAACCTTTAAGTACACAACTTCAATGGTCATCACAAGGCTAAGAATTAATGGGAACATGGCCCTTTGGAAGGAGATGTTTAAAAGAATGTCCACTAGACAATCTTCATTGACCCTGTCCTAATTAGTTCAACACGAATGAAATATTTTTTTAAAAAGCTTAAAAATCTAGGAAACTGGGGTATCTGGGTAGCTCAATCAGTTAAGCCTCCATGTCATTTTTTTATTTTGCTTTGTTGCTACCGAGACATTAGCTCTTTATTTTATTTTTTTTAAAAGATTTGTTTATTTATGTGAGAGAGAGTAAGAAAGAGCACGGCTGGGGGCGTGGGGTGTGGGCAGAGGGAGTGGGACAAGCAGACTTCCCACTGAGCGTGGAGCCTGACCCGGGCTCCGTCTCTCAACCCCAAGATCACGGCCTGAGCCAGAATCGAGAGTCAGACGCTATCTGAGCACTGAGGTGCCCAGGGCCAGCGCGGAGCCTGCTTGAGACTCTCTCTCTCCTGCGGCGCCTGGGGGGCTCAGTTGGTGACCGTCTGCCTTGGACTCCGGTCATGGTCCCAGGGTCCTGGGATGGAGCCCCCTGTCGGACTCCCTGCTCGGCAGGGAGCCTGCTTCTCCCTCTCCCACACCCCCCTCTCGCTCTGTCTCTGTCAAATAAATAAATTTAAAAATAAATAATTTATTTAAATTTAAATTTATTTAAATTGTTTGAATTATTAAAATAATTTGTTTATTTAAAAATAAATAAATAAATAAGATCTTAAAAAAAGAAAAATATTCTCTCTCTCCCTCTGCTGCTCTCCTGCCAAAAAAATAAAAAATAAATAACTCTGGTCTGCCATTACTTCCCAGAAATGTGCCGGGGCCCTGGATGGGTCTACTCTTCCCGTCTGTCCTTTCTCTCTGACGTAGGGACCGCCGGCCTCGCGATCACTGGGCTCCCTGAGCGGCCTGCCGGGCGGTGCTGTCCCGCGGCTGCTCTGGCCCTGGCTCCGCGCCGCTCATCTCTGCAGCCACTGACCGGGCTGCTCTCGGCTGTGGGGAGAGCGCCTCGCTGGGCCCGGGCTGGCCCTCGAGTGTTAGCTGCCGTTTCCCGGAACCGCAGGTTCCCAAGGAGGAGGTGGACCGGAAGCCCGTGGGGGGGACGAAGATGGACAAGGACATCCTGGCCCGCACCGTGGAGCAGCTGCGCAGCAGAGTGACCCACAGGCAGGTGGTGTCCGGGCGCGAGTTCCGAGGTCGCCCCTTCAAGAGCAAGCCGCGGCTTGTCCACTTCAAGGTGAGCCCGAGAGCCCGCCGGGCCGCAGTCGCGGTGCAGCACTACCGGCCCCCCGTGCTGAGGGTGCCGGGGGGTCAGACAGCAGCCCCGGGAGGGCCCTCGTCCCAGCCAACGGCCTCCCTGCGAAGGGATGTGAGGAGGTCAGCGCTCACACGTCGTCTCAGTCACCAGACTTTGCAGGACAGGGTGCTGGCGGGCTCCTGGGACGGCACACTGTCCCCTCCGTGACACAGAGCCGGGTGCCAGCCCCGGCCGCACGCTGTCCGGGGTCCCCGGGGAGCTGTTCCCCGCTCCCGCTCTCCGGGCTCTTCCCGAGTCTCCGGAGGCCCTTCCTAAGTCGGGAGACCTTGGGAATTGTTGCTGAGCTCTTAGGGTGCTCCCCATGCTGTCTCTGCCGCCGTCCTCACGTCGTCAGCACGTGGACATAAGGGCACATGGGGAGAGGCTGCCACGTGCTCAGAAGAACTTCTCTGGTTTTTCCAGGATTTTGATATTGGCAAAGTGTACAAGAAAAAGATCACGTTGACAAACGCCACCTACACCATTAACTTCTGCAAGCTGGTGGGCGTGGAGGAGCATCTCCGGGACTTCATCCACATCCAGTGAGAGGCCACGGGGTGCGGCCCGGGGGTGCGGTCCCCTGTGTGTCAGAGCTGCTGCCCCACACCCAGGTGGCCTTGGTCTGGGCTAATGCCTTCCGCTGGGAGGCAGCTCAGTCTGTCAGCTTGGGTTGGCCTGTCTGGGGTCAGCCCCCGCCTCCGTGATCAGGGCTGTGGCAGCCACATTTCTTCCCTGTCCGTGTTTTGGTGCCGCCCACTCTGGGTAAGATGTCCCTGGTGGTTGTTGGGCCTTTTCTGTGAGAAGGTTAAAGCCATCCCTGCCTCAGGACTGTCCCTCCAGCTGTCTTTGCATGTCCTCTCTGTCACCGTGCTTCTACGTTCTTCTTCTACGACCCCACTGGTGTGTGAGTTGGACCTTTTCACATCTACCCGGTCCCCTTTAACGCTTGCTTCTCCCCTGCTTTACTTCTCCCCTCCTTTCTCTCGAGCTGACCTGCTTGTGTCTGCGGCGATGTCTCTCTTTGCTTCTGCTCCTTAGCATTTTGCCTTCGGTTTTAAAAAAGCTTCTTCCTGGTTTCCACCAGCTTTTAGCTGATGCATTTGGAAGCCTTCGATGACCCAGGACAGCTCTAGGACTCCTGGCGGGAGCGCGTGGGTGCAGGGCAGGTCCCCACTGCCCATCCCCACCTCCTGTCCCTGCACTCTGCGCTCGCTGACCTGGGCTCTGGTCAGCTTCTCCCATGCGGGACATGCTGTCCACTTCTGGGGGCTGCTTGTAGGTCAGACGGGGCATCTGCGTTCCCCCTTCTCTCTCTCCAGCAGTGCTGTAGGCCCTTGTGCCATCTGCAAAGGTCTGTGTGGGCAGAGCCCAGCTGGGAACTGCTGCTGGCCCCATTATTCTGTCCTGCCGTCCTGCTGTCATGCTGGAGGCACGGGATTTACTTGTGGTCTACTCGGACTTCACGCTGGTCTCTGGGTCTCTGGGGGGTGTCTAGGGGCCCGACTCAGGGTGTCCGCTCCCTCAGCACCCGAAGCACTCCCCAGTGGGGCTGGAGCTGGAGTCCTGCCCTGAGGTTGTCCCCACCCCCATCTTCGGTTCCTGTGGCTTCTGCTGGCACGTCGGTGTCAGCCCGAAGGTCCAGCCCTTGGGTGGTGTCTGGCTTTCCCTCTGGTCTCCTTGAGATGTCCTTGTCTCCGGGGTCCTGAAGCTCCTCCGCAGCACAGCAGGCTTGGGCTGGTTTTCTTAGACACATTAGGGCTCACTGAGGACCCAGACCTCTGAACAGCTGTGGACGTCTCCCTAGCTGGTGTCCAGGTGTGTTCTCGAGGCCGACACTCAGTCAGCCCTTCTCCCTCCGCGTCTACTTGGCTGTTGAAATTGTGTCAGTGGACATACTTCTCATTTCCAGGAGCCCTGCACCCTGCCTCAGGCCAGTGGCTACCTCGCGAACACGTCTGGCTCCTTTCCAATGTCTGTGGTTCTCTATTTCTGTCCTTGGTCATTTTAACATGACTTCTTTTAAAGTCACCATTCAGTCGTTCTCTTACCCGAGGCCCTTGGAGTTTGGCCCTGCCATCTGCACGTGTGTTGTTGGTGTCCACGTGTCCTTTCCAACAAGGGAACCCCATCTTATCACCAGTGGGACTCTGCCCTCCCCCAGGGGGTCTCTGTGATGTGGCGTCAAGAAACCTCCCTTCCCACATAGACAAGTTTTGGTTCTGCCTGGTGCTGTGGGGTCACTACCAGCCAGGGAGGAGACGATTACATCAAATCGTAGCTTATACATTTCTAACCCAAACGCCAAGTACTCCCCACTGTAGGAATTCTCTGGGAGCTTCTTTTCCTCACTCAGGCTCCAGACCAAGACAGGCTGACTGCCCCCTGAGTCTCCCTGTGGAGCTGGGGCTCTTTCTTGGGATCTTTCACTACAAGTGGGGTTCCGAGGGTCCTGACTGTGTGCAGGGTCAGTGCCAGCCCCCTGCCTGGCTCACAGCCCTCACACTGGTATTAATATCCTGCCCGTGGCTCCAGGCGGGTACACTCGTGTCCCCTGGGGGGCACTGCTGTTCACTGCATGGCACCCGGCCCCTCCCTCCCTCTGCACCCATTACGTGAGTGTGTCCTGGGCCCTGGGACCTGGGGCTCGGTGCCTAGGACGGGCAGGAAGGGGTCCAGAAGGCCCGCTCGGTGGCTGCTCTGGGCCGTGGCTACAGCGCAGCTGATTCCAGCCCAACCACACGTTCCCTGTCAATCTGATCGCGTGTCACACAGATGGTTGTACCCACAGCTTTGATCCCCCTGGTCCCATGTCAGCTGGGATGTCCTGCGAAGTACTTGTCACCTTCAAGCCCATGGTGAGTGTCTGTTCCGAAACCAGATGGTATGAAGGGACTTTCCTCCATCGTGAGTGGGTGGTGGGGGGAACCAGGTCTCTGCCCCTCCCCAGGCTCTGCAGACACTCAGGTTGTGGTGACGGAGGAGGGACGCACAGGGCTCCATAGGGGTCCCACAGGCCCCTGTTCTAGTTCCAAACATGGTCATCCACGTTTCTGATGTTAGGAAGAATTACAAGCCTGCCCTGATGTTTGCTAGCCAGCAGGTGCGATCTGGTGCTGTTCTTGGGTCTAAATGGGGCGTGTTGGAATGTTCTAGTGGGCCCCGGCCAGTGCGAGACTCCCGTCGGCCACCGTGTGGATGCCCAGGTCCAGCCTGTGGTCCTGGAGCCACAGCATGTGTCCCTGGGTCAAGTTACAAAGTCACAGTGGTTGGGGGTTTCTATTTTTTAGATCAACAAAGATCTGGAAGGAAACGTCTCATTTATGGCTCAGACAGGGGGATTTTCTGTTCCGCTGAAGTGCTCCACGAAGAAATGTGCAGTAAGTGCAGAGACGCCCGACCCAGTGCCTCTGGGGAGGCCCTGGTGGCATCTCTATGGTGTGTCCCGGGTCCCTGCTCCATCTCATGCAGCCCCCGTGAGGCTGGGGCCAAGCCCTGGGCAGGGAAGCCCAGACCGCAGGAGACCTGGGGGCTCGTCTCAGGACATGCCAGGCGCCCAGCAATTCCGTGAGGTCCCCTCGATTTCCCTTTTAAACGATGGTCACCATGGGGTGCATCACATCCCCAGGCCTGATAGCTGAAATTTGCACCTGAGGGCCACCTTCCCCGTTTTGCCCACCCTGCCTCCCGCAGCCACCGCACTGCCGTCCGCATCTATGAGCTTGGGTTTTGTAGATCCCGCACGAAAGGGAGGCCACACCACATTTGTCTTTCTCTGCCTGCCGCGTCTCACTTCACATGGAGCCTTCAAGGCTCGTCTGTGCTGCTCCAAACAGCAAGATCGACTTTATCCGTCTGGTCGCCCGCGGCAGACACGTAGGTTGTCCGCACTGGTTGGTCCTTGTGAATGATGCTGCTGTGATCCGGGTGCGGCTGTCTCTCTGAGTTAGCGCGGTCGCTGCCTTTGGATGCGTTGCCGGAAGTGCCGTTGCCGAGTGCAGAGTAGCTCTGTGTTTAACTTTTTGAGGAATCTCCATGCTGTTTTCCTAGTGGCGGCACCAGTTTGATTCCCCTTCTCCACGCCCTCACCGACCCCTGTTGTTTCTGGCGTTTCTGAGTCTCACCATTCTGATAGCTGGGAGGTGGTGCCTTGCTGTGGGCTGACCTGCATTTCCCTAATGGTGAGCGACGTTGAGTAATTTCCGTGGGCCTGTTGGCCATGCACATCGCTCCTGTGGAAGAGCGTGTGCTGGGTGTGGAGAAGGGCTGCATCCCCAGCGATCACCCACCTGATTGCCTCATCAATAAGAACAGCTTTAATTTTATTCTCTATTTAAAAAAAAAAAAAAGAAAGAACAGTGTTCAGGTTCTCTGCCCATTTTTAACCGAACTGTTTGTTTTTTCATTATTGAGTGGTGTGAATTCTTCCTATATTTTGGATGGCAAGTATTTTCTCCCATTCTATAGGTCGCCTTTTCATTTTGTCTGCCTTTGCTATTCGGAACTGATTCTTTTAAAAATCGTTTTATGTGTTTTTAACTTTTATTACTGAGCTGTGGCTGGCAGACGAGGTCGTGTTAGTTTCAGGACGTTGATTCGGCAGTGTTCCATGCCTTGCTCAGTGCTCGTCGGGATTTTTTTTTTTAGAGATTTTATTTATTTATTTGACAGAGATCACAAGTAGGCAGACAGGCAGGCAGAGAGAGGAGGAAGCAGGTCCCCGCTGAGCAGAGAGCCCGATGCGGGGCTCGATCCCAGGACCCTGAGAGCATGACCTGAGCCGAAGGCAGAGGCTTAACTGTCTGAGCCACCCAGGCGCCCCAGGATCTTTTTTTTAATTAAGAAAAATTTCAGGGCGCCTGGGTGGCTCAGCGGGTTAAAGCCTCTGCCTTCGGCTCGGGTCATGATCCCAGGGTCCTGGGATCGAGCCCCGCATCGGGCTCTCTGCTCTGCGGGGAGCCTGCTTCCCCCTCTCTCTCTCTCTGCCTCTCTGCCTACTTGTGGTCTCTGTCTGTCAAATAAATAAATAAAATCTTTAAAAAAAAAAAAAGAAAAAAGAAAAATTTCAAACGTGAGGAAAAGCAGAAAAACAGCAGAGGATGTCTGCGCCCGGATCCCACCTGTGTCAACATTTGCCACATTTGCTTGGTCAGTCTGTCTGTCCGTCCTTCTGTCTGTCTGTCTTCTGATCTGATTGCGCGTAAACCAGCAACATCATAACACTTAGAGAACTTCCACCAGTCTCTGGGATAAAGGGGGACGTTCTCCCGCAGAAACCGGCACCTCGTGGCCCCTCCTGAGTGAGGAAGTCCACACTCCCTGCAGTGATGCCGTGTAACCAGCCGTCCCCAAATGCAGCGGCTGATCGCAGCAGCAAGCGTGTCGTCCACGGTCACGGGTGTGCGGGCTGGGCTTGGCCGGGCAGCCCCATCCAGGCAGCAGTGTTCCTGGCAGGAGCTCCCCATGGACACCTGTTGTGGCGTGTAAGTCCACGGCTCTGTCCTGACGGGCAGGCACAGCCATCATGCTTTCCAGAACTCTCCCACCTTCCAGAATGGAACTCTGTCTTCAGGCAGTGCTCCCCACTGCCCCTGCTCTGGCCCCGGCCCCTCCTCACCTTCTGTCTCTAGGGATCTGAACGCACTCGGTGCCTTATGGAAGTGTGATCCCGCGGTAGGTGTCTCCTGTGACCGTCTGTGACTTTCTGTGACCTTCTGTGACTGTGACGGGACTCATGCACGTTGCCGTATGGGTCAGAGTGTCTGTCCCAGTAGAGGTGGACTGGTGCACAGGCCCAGCTTCCACCCCGCCAGCCCTCGTTCCCTGCGCCACTGTCGTCTTCTGGGTTTAGCTGGTTGTTTTTAGAGTCAAATGTTTAAACTCCTTCTCGTTCCCTTCCGTGTAAAATCCGTAGCTCTGTCCCGGAGGTTACCAAGGGATTACGTTCCGCATCCCAAAGTCACAGTGGCTTTGTGCCACAGCACAGACGGTCCGCTCCCCACGGCTCGGCCCGTCCCTTCCGGGTGCGAACGTCACAGCACTACACCCTGTGACGGTGCGTCCAAGACCGCAAGCTCACAGTGTCGTGACTGCATGAGTCTCTTAACTTATGTGGAAAACAAAACGTGGGTTACAAACCAAAGCAACAGTAACATTAGCTTCTAGACCGATACCTGCTTAAAACAACTGCAGCGGCGGCCGCAGCGACATCGGTCTCCTAAGTCATGTGTGGAGAGAACAAAACCCACGGTTACAGCACCGGGACGAAAACACTGGCTTTCCCGTCGCCCGTGCGCTCGCCTTTACTGGGGCCTCCAGCAACGATCTCCCCGGGTCTCCGTTTGGCCCCCAGGCTCCAGGCACATTTCCTGCAAGTCCCTCAGCTTTTGTTCGTCTGGAAATGTCTTGGTTTCTCTCACTTTGGAAAGACAGTTTTGCTGGAGAAGAGTTTTGGCTGACGGGGGTTCCCTTTTGGTCATTTGTACACATTGGCCCACAGCCCTCTGGCCTCTGGGGCTTCTGAAATCTGGTGACCGTCTTGGTGTGGCCTCATGTATGTTGGTGTCACCTCTCCCCTCCGTCTCAAAGGTCTGATTATAATGTGTCCCCGTGCGGGTCTCATATTCCTGTCTCTCGTCACACTCGGGCACCTGGAGCCGTATTCCTCGTCTCCTGCCGCTGGGCCCCCTGAGACGCGGACACCGGCCCACGGTCCCCCAGGCTCTGCCGCTTCCTTTCAGACTCGACACCCCGTTGTCATATCTTAGCGTCCTCTGAGACTTTCTCCAGCCGGCCGCTGGTGCTCATGCCAAGACCGGTCTCCCGATAATGTGGCGACGGCCCACACCCTCTCCGGACCCCCAGCGCGGCACCACCTGCCCCCTCCCCAGCAAGCGTGGCTGTCACCTCAGATTTTTAGCAATGCCCATGCCTCCTGCCTGAAGCAGCCCCTTCCTTAGGCTGGACAAGTCTCCTGGGGCAGCGTGCTCCCCCGGTCCCACCGCCTGGGCCTCCCACCCCCAGGGGAAGGCCGGTAGTGCCGTTTTCTGTACTAAGCTGCTGTTTTCTCTCTGTTTTCCCTCGTTTCCTAGTCTGTAGCATGAGGAGGAGTCAGGACAGACCTCGCTTGTGAGGGTGGCAGGTTAGGTTCTCTTTCTTTCTGTTTCCTTGTGGATTCATGGGTTCTGCGCGTTCCACATGCTTTCGTGGTTTAGTGTCTGTTCTTGGTGCTCACCTTGCCCCCTCACCGTGGCCATGGCAGCCCTGGGCCCCAGCTTCGGTTGACACACAGCGTGTGTGCTGCGGCCCTGGGCCGTGACAGCTCTGCCAGTGGCCGCCACGCCTCATGGAGGCCGTGGGGAGCTGACGTTTGCCAGGGCCTCCCGCCTCCAGGATGGCCACTGCTCCCTGGCTTGGAAGCCGCCCCACACCATGTGGACACGTGCCCCACAGCACGGGGCACACTATCTGCTGGGCAACGAGCCTCAGAAATAGTGAGTGCGTGGGGGAGTCAAGCTTCAGACCCCGGACTCAGTCATGGGAGAAGGCCGGGCACTGGGAAGCCCAGCTCCCCTGGAGGGCAAGGCCTCGGGTTCTTTTCTGGATGGACCTGGAAGCACTCATCTGCGGCCTGGCCCGTCTCCAAGTACATAGAAGTCCAGCATCCCCCAGTCCAGTCCGCCCAGCACGGGATCCCTGTGTCCTCAGGGCTCTTCTGCACTTTGGTCGTGAGGCCACCTGGGGGAGCTGCAGGGACGAGGGTGCCCAGGACCGACGCGTGGTTGTTTCCGTCCCAGAGGTGAGGTGGCCCACATGCTACCCTGCCGCCCCCAAAACTGGCTCCCAAGGCATTGGTCTTCCCGGTCAGAGGGAAGGGGGCAAGGCGAGGTCCCCGCATGAGCCCGGAGTAGTGGTCGCCTGGCAAGCCCTGGCTGTGAGGTCAACAGGGCTGTGGAGTCTTCCTCAGGCAGCTCCGTGCCCCGCAGATGCTCAGGGGTCTGTCGTGTGAACAGGAGGAAGGGAGAACGGGTAGAGGGGCCCACAGGGAGCCCCTCCAGCCACCCGGTTTCATGGTGGACCGTCTGTCACCCCCACACTCAGAACACACAGCCCCTGCCCAGGCAGCCGCCCAGGCCCACCCAGGCCCTGCCTCCAGCTCAGCACATTGGGGGCGGCCCCTCCCTTCTGTCCAGACACGGCTTCTGGACGTCTGACGACCCATAACCACGAGACAGGTCACGTCACCTGCCCCCTAGTCCATCCACACACGCACACCCACACATTCCACACACCCCCATGCGGCCACACACGCACACACGTGCACACCCACACACGTGCACACCCACACATGCGCACGTGCACACCCACACGTGCACACGACACACGTGTACACGTGCACACCCACACATTCCACACACCCCATGCGGCCACACACGCACACACGTGCACACCCACACACGCACACAGGCTGCTCTGTCTGGTCTCAGCAGCTTCTGTCCTGCAGGGGCACAGGGGAGAGTGGAGCTCCTGGGCTTCCAAACCTGGGGCCCAGAAAAGCCCCACAGGGAGGCAGCCTGCACACAACCTTCTTAGCCAGCGCCCAGACGGCCAGGTGCCTGTGGGCCCCGAGGGCGAGGGGACGTGTGCCCTGGAGGACATGCGCCCTCCCGGGAAGGAGGCGCCTACAGCACACTGATGTCACCAGGACGGCGGCGGCCTTGCCAGACCCTCTGAGCTCGAGCATGTCCTCCCGACCCTCGAGACTCCCCCCAGCTTGGGTTTTTCTTAAATAACTTTATTGTTTAGAATAGTTTTAGCGTTTCAGAAAAAAATGCAATCCTACAGCCAGTTTCCCCTGTTAACGTGTTAGTGCAGCACAGTTATCAAGATTATTAACTAATATTGACATATCGTCATTATGAGCTGAAGAAGACACATTATTCAGATCTCCATCGATTCTACCTAATGTTCAGTTTCTGGACATCACATCTTGCATAACACGTTCCTTATGGAGGCTGCTTTGTGTGGGTCCTTGTGACTGTGACAGTTTTTTTTTTATTAACATATATTATTTGTTTCAGGGGTACGGGTCTGTGACTCATCAGGCTTACACAATTCACAGCGCTCACCGTAGCACATACCCTCCCCAATGTCCATCACCCAGCCACCCTCTCCCACCCCCTCCCCCCAGCAGCCCTCAGTCTGTTTCCTGAGATTAAAAGTCTCTTATGGTTTGTCTCCCTCTCTGCTTTCATCTTGTTTCATTTTTCTCTCCCATCCCCTATGATCCTCTGTCTTTTCCTCAACTTCCTCATATCAGGGAGATCATATGATGATTGTCTTTCTCTGACTTATTTTGCTCAGCATAATCCCCTCTAGTTCCATCCACGTCATTGCAAATGGCAAGATTTCATTTCTTTTGATGGCTGCATAGTCCATTGTGTGTGTGTGTGTGTGTGTGTGTGTGTCCCATTTTCTCCATCCATTCATCTGTGGATGGACATCTAGGTTCTTTCCATAGTTTGGCTATTGTGGACGTTGCTGCTCAAACATTTGGGTACACGTGCCCCTTCGGATCACTATGTTTGTATCTTTTTTTTTTTAAGATTTTATTTATTTATTTGACAGACAGAGATCACAAGTAGACAGAGAAGCAGAGAGAGAACAGGAAGCAGGCTCCCCGCTGAGCAGAGAGCCCGGTGCGGGGCTCTATCCCGGGATCCTGGATCATGACCTGAGCTGAAGGCAGAGGCTTTAACCCACTGAGCCACCCAGGGGCCCCACTACATTTGTATCTTTAGGGTAAATACTCAGTAGTGCCATTGCTGGGTCGTAGGGTAGCTCTATTTTTGACTTTTTGAGGACCCTCCATGCTGTTTTCCAGAGCGGCCGCACCAGCTTGTGCTCCCGCCAGCAGCGTAGGAGGCTCCCCTCTCTCTGGCTGTGACAGTTTCTGAGACTTGCTCCTTTTTGATGACCTTGGCAGTCTGGAATCAGTCACTGTGTAGACGCTCCTCCAGTGGGGTTTGTCTGAAGTTTATTGCACGAGCGGACCAACGTGCTGGGTTTCGGGAGCAGGACTGCAGGCTTCTGGCCTCATCACATCAAGGGCAGCACTACCACGTGCCTCACAGCGCGACGCGCCCTTTGCCTGACTCGGTGTGGCTGCCAGGTCTCCTCCCCACGATGCTTCTCTTCTGCCGCCCTCCTGCCAGACTGTGCTCCGTGGGAGGACTCGAGGGGCGGGAGGCGCTCTCTGGCTCACTGAGGATTGACTGGCCACGTGAATTATTTGGAATTCTTCTGTAACGGAGATTCATCTCTTCCACGTTCATTATTTTATAAAATCACGTCTTTACTTTACTCTTTGAGTTCGAATCAAATACAACTTCTCTGTTCCTGCCCACATCCTTCCTGGGAGCGACTCAGCTGTCCTCCGTGTCCCTCTGATGCGTGGCTGTGACTGTGCTCAGAACTCGTCTCGCAGCACGTCCTTTCTTAATGGAAAACACGCCAGGCTCATCTGCGCACCTCCTGCCCCCGTGCTAGAGCGAGTCCTTTCTCCAGATAGCCCCGCGCCTCAAGCTGGAGAGCGTCATTAGCACCGGTCACGGGGGTGCCTGGAGGCTCAGTTGGTTACGTTTCCGACTCTTCATTTTGGCTCAGGTTGCGATCGCAGGGTTGTGAGATCAAGCCCCACGCCCGACTCCGTGCCCAGCGCAGAACCTGCTTGCGAATCTCTCCTGTTCCCTCTGCCGCTCCAACCCCATTCATGTGCACCCACATACTCTCTCAATAAATAAATCAGTCTTTTAAAATAGAGAGAAAGAGGGAAAGGAAAGAAGGGAGGGAGGGAGAGAGGGAGGAAGGAAAAGAAAAAAAGGGGTACCTAGAAGATGGGGCCGCTGGGGCTGGCCTGTTGCCCCAAACATTCATGCGGGTCACTCTGCTCTAATACAGTCCCACGTGGACCATTCTGGCCTCTTCCCCTGGCTCACCTGTGAACTCTGGTCCCACAGCGAGAGCGTGGCTCCCCCACCCACCGCCTGTGCCCTGGTCGTTCAGCCCAGCGCGTGTGCAGTGTGGACAGCAAGCCCTCCCTTGGAAACAGTGCTCCTGCCAGAGTCCCCACGCTCCACACTCGGGGCTGGAGCCTTCAGCCCACAGAACCCACCCCTCCCTGGAGTGACTCAGCTCAGCACCTTCTCCCCACTCTCTAGTTAGGTTGTTTCTTCAAACTGTGACCAAGCGAGATTGTTTCGTGACATCCGCATTCCATCCTGAGATTTCCTCAAACTCCCAAATGATGTATTTTTCAGTGGACTACTGAGAGCAGCTCTGGGTTCACATCCAGTGTGAGGGGCAGCCGCCCAGATTTCCCGCGTGCCCCTGCCCCCGCCGTCCCCCTCCCCCCGGGGGCCCTTTGTTCCAGGGGCTCTGACGGGCGCCAGGGGCCGGGTCTACTGAGGGTCCCACATGGCTGTGCCTTCTGCGGTTTGGACAAAGCTCCAGCCACACGTCGTCGCCACTGTGGTCACACGGAGCCGGAGCTGTCGACCCCCGGTGCGCCGCCTACTCATTCCTCCCTCCCCCCAAACTGCCGGCAACCCCTGATCTCTTGACTAGCTCCTTAATTTTGACTTTTCCAGAACACCATGCGGTTGGAATCACCGTATGTACCCTTTCCAGGTTCTGTCCCTTCGTAACGTGCACTCGAGGTTTCTCATCTTTTCATGGCTTGATGGCTCATTTCTTTTTAGCTAACTTGACCTGTTAGGTTGGAGCTTAGGAGCTCCCAAATCCTCATGATCAGTCCACAAACCAACGATTTCTAGGATGTGGACATTGTCCCTTGGGTGTGCAAAGGTCCCCCTGGAACCAGATCCAGGACTTGGCCTCATGCAGGAGGAAGGGGCCAGAGCCCTGGGGTCCCCTTGGGGCTGCAGGGCAGCAGGTGGGAGAGGAGAGTTTGTCGGGCATGGTCCCCCTGGTCATCCCTGGGTCTTTCGGCAGCTAACCCTGGACAAGGAGCTCATCGACTTTGGCAGCTATGTGGTGGGGGAGACCACATCCCGGACTATCACGCTGACTAACGCCGGGGGCTTGGGCACCACGTTCAAGTTTCTTCGGATATCAGAGTCCTGTGAAATGGGCATCGCCCAGTCGGCCATGAAAATGGTGAGTGTGTTGCCTGTAGTTAGCTGTGGCTCCTCAGGCAGGGGTGGGGTATGATGCCTCCCCCCACCCAAGACAGTCCTGTGAGTGTGAAACAGTGGTGGTGGGAAGGAGCCTGTCAACACAGGGCTGGGTGTTATTGTCTAGCAAAGTGGGAAAAATTGGCTCCATAAGGGGCCACCAGGGGCTACCTGTCTGGTCCAGTGGCAACTGGACCCTGACCCCTCTCGAGTGTGTGGTGACTGATGGGGCAATGGCCAAGAGCTCCAAGCTTGAGAGCTACAGGGGACCCACCTTTCTCCCGACGTACCTGTGAAGTCCCTGCTTGGGACAGGCCAGCCAAGAGGACATGGCCTGAAAGCCACAGGCACACCCTGCCCACTCCTGTACATTTTCCAAAGGCATGAGGTGAGCCATGGTCTTTCCATGGGAAGGCCATGCAGACGTGCTGCTGAGAGAGTGGACACAACCCCAGAGCGACACAGGTGGGACCCCATCTGTGGAAACACTTCCGTCATACCCATGGGCACTGGGAGGTCTTTCGGGGATGAGGATGGGTGAGAGAGACTTCCTACGAGAAGCACTGAAGCTACCTTACACTTTTGGTCCAGTAGCGCAGGGGTCTCAGCAGAGGCCCTGGACGTATCTTCCGCAGGGAGGGACAGGACCAGTGGGGTAGGAGCAGAGGCGGGGAGGCCTGGGGTGTGAACCCGGAGCAGAGCCAGGAGAATGGTGGGTGAGGAGGTGGGCACAGGCTGGGTCAGCTTTCGGACCTGCAGGTCTCTGAGCCAAGAGTATGGAGCTGGGGCCTGGGGCACCGACCCCACATGGGGAGACAAACCACGTGTCCCAGGAAAAGAGGGCAGAGTGTCAGCATGGAGAGAGACCGTGGAATGGGCTGCATGTTGGAGGACCCAAGACCCGGCGTCAGTGCCTGTGGAGGAGCAAGGAGCAAGCCTGGACAGAGATGGGCGGTCAGGCCCTGCGCCCCTGGGCGGCAGTGGTCTGCACGCCTGGCTCCGGAGAGAGGGAGGAGGATCGTGGCCGGGCTCCCCACGGGCCCTGCTGGCAACAGGGGTCTGAGCAACAGAGTGGGAAAAGCAAATGGGAAACTGCCAGTAAGAGTGTCACGTTCCCTGTTTAGAGCAGTGCGTTCACAGATGACGACAAAAGCTTTTACGATAAAATCATCGCCAGCGCTTCTGAGCAACACATCAAGGGCAACGAGTCCTCTCCCACAGACATGCGAGGCCAGAAAGAGTCTGGGACGCTGGACAGCAAGGAGCAGGAAGAGGGGCGCCCCACGGGTGAGCTGGGCACCGGGGGGGACAGGCACCTGCTGCCTTCTAGGGGCTCTGACATGAGCCCCTGTGGTGCCAGAGGGCTGGACTGTGCAGTGTTTTTCTAGGACTTGGTTGTTAAGTGATAGTAAATAAGGAAATATATACATTCGGATAAATACGGGCTGTGGAGGGAAGTGAAATTTGCAGTCACAGGTACGCTAGATGAATATTTAAAGGAATTCCCAGCATTGGATGTCCAGGCCGGCCACAGGAGGCTCGGGGGTCCTTGTTGGGACAGTTGAGGAGCCCGCCCCAGGGGTGCAGCCACTGGATGGAGCAAAGGGGACGGGGAGGGAGGAAGACTGGGAGGCTCCACTGACAGGGTCATGGGACACTGCGCTGTCTAGGACCACCCCCAGCCCTGCCCGTCCAGAACAGTATGACGTGAGGACAGTTTACAGAGGAGTCCCCACCATTGGCCCCCAGCCCCCAGCAGGAATAGGAATTCCCTGCAGGCCCAGCCTTGCCCCGACGGCTGGTGGCCGTGTTCCTGTCACCTCCCTGCCTCCCTGGACAGTTCCCCTTCCACACACATGCAGGAAGGTGGATTTCTCGTGTCAGCCTCATGGGAACAGAGCCTGGAGGACTCACTCCCATGGCTCACGCCGCCATGGCGGTGGTTCCTCCCGTCTCCACCACCGTGCAGCGTCCTCATCCGTAGCCACCTTAGGTCACAGACCTGCGGCCCCCAGGCACGGGTGGGGCTTTGGGGTGTGTGCCACTGTGCCGCCCGCCGGCCACAACGGTCCCTGTGAGTGCGTGCAGGCCCGCTGCGTTCCCGTGGCCTCTCTCTTGTTCGCTCACCGCAAGGTCTTTTCCAACACGTTGGTGTCCATTCAGGTTCCCACCCGCCGCGTGTGGGACAGAGCTGCCCAGCAGAGCCACACCAGCCACATCTGTGGGAATCGACGGCTGATTCAAAAATTCCTGTGGGTACCCAGAGCACCTAGAGCACCCAAAAGAGTTGTGATAAAGACTGGAAGACTTGGAAAGCTCAGACTACCTGATTCCAGCACTTTCTCTAAAGCTACAGGGACAGGACCGTGTGCTCTGTGGCTACAAAGAGAGCGACACAGAGACTTGTAGGGACAGAACAGAGTCCAAAAGTAGGCCTGCACGCATACGGCCAGTCTAGCTTCACTGGAGATGCAAAGGTCACTCCTTGGAGAAAGAAAAACTGTCTTTTCCACAAATGAGACATTAATTAGGTAAACATACGCCCCCAAATGAACCTCCACCCGTTCCTCACGCTGTAAACAGAAGCTACTCAAAATAAATCATTAACCTCCACGTAAATGTGAAACTTCTGAACACGACACATGAGAAAACCTGTGTAATGGTGCATTGGGCAAAGATTTCTTAGATATGACCTCAAAAGTGTGATCCATTTTTTAAGAAATCACCACCTACTGTGGGAGGCAGCAGAAGCAGTTCTAAGAAGGGAGTGTGGAACCCCCAAGGCCTCCCGAAGCGTCTCAAGCAGCCGGAAGTTACACCTAACGGAGCCAGGAAAAGGAGAGCGGAGCCCAAACCCAGCAAACGAAAAAATAATAAAGATTAGAACAGAAGTAGATGAAACTAAAACACAAAAACAAAAAAGCAAACAGTAGAATGAGTCAATGAAGCCAGGAGTTGGTTCTTTCAAAAGATCAACAAAACTGAGAAACCTCCAGCCAGATGAGAGAGAGAGAGAGAGAGAGAGAGGGACGACCCAAATGAATGAAACCCCAGTGAAGGAGGAGAAACAACACCCACTGCCACAGAAGCTCAAGCAGCCGCCACAGACGGCACAAACCCCTGTGCGCCACGGTGCCGGGGCTTGGTGGGTGCCGCTTCTGCCTTCGGCTCAGGTCACGACCCTGGGGTCCTGGGATCGAGCCCCGCGTCAGGCTCCCTGCTCTGCAGGGTCTGCTTCCCCTCTCCCTCTCCCCCTTCTCCTTACCTGTGATCGCTCTCTCTCAGACAAATAATTAAAAAAAGAAAAGACAGGTGCCTGGGTGGCTCAGTGGGTTAAAGCCTCTGCCTTCGGCTCAGGTCATGATCCCAGAGTCCTGGGATCGAGCCCCTCATCAGGCTCTCTGCTTGGCGGGGAGTCTGCTTCCCCCTCCCTCTCTGCCTGCCTCTCTGCCTACTTGTGATCTCTGTCTGTCAAATAAATAAATAAAAATCTTTAAAAAAAAAAAAAAAAGAAAAGAAAAAGGAAACCTATATGCCAACAAATTGGACAACCTGGGGGAATGGGCAAGTTCCTAGAAACATGCACCTTCCAGAACTAAAGCAGGAAAAAACAAAGTCTAAATAGACAAATCGAATGAAATAGAATCAGTGATCAAAATCTCCCAACAAGCAAAAGGCCAGGACCAAACGGCTTCGCGGGCGATTTCTTTTTTTTTTTTTTTTTTAAGTTTTTTATTTATTTTAGAGTGAGAGAGAGAGCACAAGCAGGAAGGGAGGAGCAGAGGGAGAGGGAGAAGCGGGCTCCCTGGGGCTTGATATCCGGACCCCAGGATCATGACCTGAGCTGAAGGCAGACGCTTCCCCATCTGAGCCCCCCAGGCGCCCTACAGTCCACAGGTCTAATGTAATCCCTATCAAAATGCCAGCAGCCTTTTTCTCAGAGCTGGAACAAGGAACAAATAATCCTAAAATTTGTGTGGAACCACAGAAGACCCTGACTAGCCAAAGCAATCTTGAAAAAGAAAAGAAAAACAAAACTGGAGGTATCATAATTCCAGACTTCAAGTTATATTACAAAGCGGTAGCAATTAAAACAGTGTGATATTGGCACAAAAGTAGACACATAAGTCAATAGAACAGGATAGAAAATCCAAATACGAACCCACAATTATACAGTCAATTAATCTTCAACAAAAGAGGAAAGAATGTCCAATGGGGAAAACAGTCTCTTCCACAGACGGTGCTGGGAAAACTGAGCAGCCTCGGGCAGCAGCATGAACCCGGACCACTTTCTTACACCATAAAAATAAACTCAAAATGTTTTTAATGACCTAAATATGAGAACCATCAAAATCCTAGAAGACAGCACAGGCAATAACCTCTTTGACACTGACCATAGCAATATTTTTCTAGACACGTCTCCTAAGGCAAGGGAAACAAAAGCAAAAGCAAACTTTTGGGCCTGCACAGAGATAAAAAGTTTCTGCACAGCGAAAGAAACAGCCATAAAACTGAAAACCTACCGAGCAGGAGAAGATATCGGCAAATGACACAGCCGGTAAAGGGTTAGTATCTAAAATCTGAGATACATGCAACTCAATGCCCCAAAGGGCAACAACGCAATTTCAAAAATGGGCGGAAGACCTCCAAGCGGCCGACAGACCTGAGGAGACGGTCAGCGCGACTCAGCACCGGGGACACACAGATCAAAACCACAGCGAGCTGTCACCTCCTGCCTGTCGGAAGGGCTGAGTCAACAACATGAGAAACGACGGGCGTTGGCGAGGACATGGCGAAGGGGAGCCTTGTGCGCTGCTGGGGGGACACGAGCTCATGCGGCCACCCTGGCAAACCCTGGGGAGGGTCCTCAGAAAGTCAAAATAAGAAAAATAGGGGGAAAAAAAGTAAAAAATAGAGCTACCCTATGAGCCAGCAATGTCAGTACTGGGCACTTACCAAAGAATACAAAGATACTACCTCACGCGGCCCTGTGTGGACATTATCTCCAAGAGCCAAACTGTGGGACTCGCCAAAGCAGCATGAGTAGACAGACGAGGACGTGGTGCAGAGAACGGACTCGAACTGCAGCAACGTCTCGCCCCTCGCAAAGACACGGTTGGAGCTAAAGAGTATTGTGCTGAGCAAAATAAGTCAGAGACAGACCCTGGGTCACCTCACACAGGTGAGATTTAAGGGGAAAATGAGCAAAGGGGAAAAAGAGAGAGAGGCAAACCAAGAAACAGACTCGACTACAGAGAACACACAGACAGTCACCGGAGAGGAGGAGGAGCCGGGGGACGGGGGAACGAGGGCCGGGGCTGAGGGAGTCCCCGTCTCATGATGGAAAAACTGAAATAAGTAATAAAATAAATTGAAAGTTACAACCCGGACTTCATTAAAACTGAAAACACCTGCCCTTGCGAAGATAGTGCTGAGAGAATGCAGAGGCGAGACTTTCCATATCAGCGAATGACGCGTCTGCTGAAGACCACGCCCGGCATACGCAAAGAATTTCCAAAATTCGATGAGAAAGCAAATGATCCAGTTTAAAAACGGGCAGGAAGGGTGCCTGGGTGGCTCAGCCAGTTAAGCGTCCTCTTGGTTTCGGCTCCGGTCATGATCTCAGGTCACAGGATCGAGCCCCACGTTGGGCTCTGGGCTCTGCAGGGAGTCTGCTTGGGATTCTCTCTTTCTCTCTCAAATAAATAAATAAAAATAAAAGCTTTTCTTAAAAATGAGCAGAACCTTAGACATTTCACCGAAGAATGTCTGTCGCCAGTGTTTCTGCACGTGAGAAGGTGGTCGGCACCCTTAAAACCACGATGGATTGCACTGCTCGTGTATTAGGACGGCTGGATCCGAGCCAGAAACGAGGCGAAAAGCTGGCCCAGCAGGGGCTGGTGGGGAGCCGCGGTGACCCCGTCTGCTGCTGGGTGTATGTCCACGTGGGAGAGCTTAGCCCTTTCTTACCAAGGTACACAAGCATCGCACAACCCTGACACCCCACTCCTGGGTATTTACCAAGAGAAATGGAAACCTATAGTGGAAGGGAAGATTGTACGCGAACATCTCCAGAGGGTTTGTTTGTAACCGCCACAAACCAGCATCCTGTGCCAGGGGACCAAGTTGGTGACTCGGCAGTGGCGCGAATCCCGGAGGGGGCCACCGTCAGGAAAGGTCGGGCTCCCAGGTGGCGGACGGTGACTCCGTTTGCGTGGTGTCCTGGGAGGGCGAAACTGTACAGATGAGTGGCTCCGGGTCGGGGCAGGGGCCGGCTACAAAGGGGTGCACGGGCTTTGTGGGGAGGGAGCCATTCCGTGTCTCCACGGCGGTACCGGCTGCGCTGTGAGCTTTTGTCAACACTTGCAGGTTACACTGAAATGGGCGGATTTTCCTGCGGGCGAACGATTCCTTCATAAAAAGGGGCGGAAAGGAAGTCATTCGGCGCCCAGGACAGCAGCGCGGCCATCGGGCGGGTCAGACGCAGAGCGAGAGAGAAGCGCTCACACCACACGCAAAGCCCTCATGGAGAAGGACGTGTGGCTTGCTGGAAAACGACCCAATAAAGCTTGTAGAAGTAAGAACGTGATCGTCAAAACGGGAACCCCAATCACGGGATAAACCGCAGAGAGACATTGCTGAGGAGGGACCCAGGGAAGCTTCTCACTCCAGACAGACAGACAGACACGTGAACGCCTGGTACAAGCCACGGAGGACAGGGGGAGGAGGTCTCAGCTGCCTCCTCGAGTCCGGAAATGGTCGTATCTAGTGACAGACTTGTGAGAACTTTCTAAAATGTTGAAACACATCTAAAATCGTATCTGTACCCCGAAAGTGGGTAAATACCCACTCCTCTGACGGAGAGCAGAGAACCGGACACATGACGAAAGGAAGTTCTCGCGACTGTTACTGAGCCCAACTCCAGACCTGATGAACGTTTGCGCGTTCTTAGCAAACGGATCAGCACAGTTCCACACTGGGACACCAAGGGACCCCAACCACAATCTACGCAGAATGAAACAGTGACCACAAGGTCTACCCTGGCCTCAGGCTGTCATAGTTCTTACCCCTGAAACAGACAAGGACATCAACATCAAGATGGGGACAGCCGGGGCATCTGGGTGGCTCAGTGGGTGAAGCCTCTGCCTTCGGCTCGGGTCATGATCCCAGGGTCCTGGGATCGAGCCCCACATCGGGCTCTCTGCTCAGCAGGGAGCCTGCCTCCTCCTCTCTGCCTGCTTGTGATCTCTGCCTGTCAAATAAATAAATAAAATCTTTAAAAAAAACAAAATGGGGACAGCCGACGGCCCCTCCCCCACCCAGGTGACAGCTGTGGCTGCTGAGTGGGGCGACAGGTCTGCCAGGTTGGGGGCACCCAGACCAACCCCAGACCCCAGAAACGGTGCGCACTACCCTGCAGGTGAATCGTCCTGCAATGCCGGGCACACGTGTGTCAGGGGCAGGCCTGGGGCAGGCCGTCAGAGGGCACCCGGGATCTCCATGGTGGCCAGCCAGGCAGCCCAGGCACGGGACTGGGAACGGTGCTGACCTTCACCTCTCCTGTCGCAAAATCCACAGAAAGACCTTCTCAGACAAGTGGAATCAGCATCTGCTTTCAGGGGCCCTTCCTGACAAATAGCCACGGGGCAGGTCAGCACGCACAGGCCACCAGCGGGGGACATGCCAGCGGCACACGCACAGGCCACCAGTAGGGGACATGCCAGCAGCACACACACGGGCCATGCTAAGTAGCGGGGACTCGGCTGGGACACTTGGAAGGGAGCATCATTGTAAACTCTCAGGCCTTGGTCCCTCTGCTCTACGGGCCACCAGAAGCGTCCCCGTCCCCAGGCCTACTCCAGCACGTCCTCCCTCCCTCGGCCCCAGTGCTCCTCTCTGCTGGGCCTTCTAGTTTCCTCCTCTGACCAGACAACCTTCAGAGCCCACTCTCTAGTCCCCCGACCCCCAAAGGGCTGGCTCATTCCAGCTCCTCTGGCTCCGGCCCTCCAACCACTGCACCCCACCAGCCACACACAGCCAGCTCCTCACCAACCTCTCCTCCCCCAGCCTCGGCAACCCGCCCCCAGTCTCCAGCTCCCGAGGCCACGGTGCCCTGTCCTTGTCCGCCTGAGAAGTCCCTCCCCACTCTGCCCCTCCTGTGCCACTGAGTCATTCTTTGCAGAGCAGGGCTGGAGGGAGGGAGCTGGCTGGGAGCTGTTGCACCCGGAGGAGGAGGGGCCAGATCCCCTGGGCCCCATGGGCTGCCCGGCCAGCCCTCTCATCCGGACCTCCTCCTCTTCCAGAATCCGACAGAGTGACCGTGACCACTGTGGTGACCATACCCCACAACGAGGAGCTGACAGAGATCTCGCTGGGAGAGGTCAGCAAGGCCCGCTGCCCCACAGGCCGCCTTCCTCCAGGCGTGCCCTCCCGACCGGCTGCCCCCTTCCCCGGGCAGACCCTTCCACTTGACCAGGGCCGGATGAGGCTTGTCTGGCCTCTCAGTCTCTGGGCAGCTGGCACAGCCAGCCAGCCTGCGGCCACCCCCGTCCCAAGAGGGGACCGGGCAGGACTGGAGCAGCAGAGGGACCGGCAGCAGAGCGTCCACTGCGAGAAGACACGGCGGGCCTGGAGCATGGAGTGTGTGTGGGGGGGGGTGCGCGCGCGCGTGCGTGTGTGTGTGCATGTGCGCACAGGGCCCAGGTCATGGAGAGGACAAGTACACACATGTGGGGTTCTGCTATGATGCTGGGCAGTAAGTCCTTGAAGGGCAGGCCCAGTCCACCCAAGCACACTCACTGTTGTGGTGGTGACGCGGCCCAGGGTGAGGACGGGGGAAGCGCCTTGACGGAAACATGAAGGCCGATTGGCCTCTCTTCCCACGCAGAACACAGAGGGTGAGATCGGCCCCTTCAGCTCCGTCAAAGTGCCGGTCACCTTCACGCCGGTCATCCCAGGAGAGGTCCAGACGAAGTTCAAGGTTGTGTTCAAGAATCAGCAGTGCCCGACCGTGAGTACCCCACCGCGGCACGGCCCAGCCCGTGGTCCCTGCCCCCCTGCGCTCCCCCCCCACCACAACCCTGTGAGGACACTGAGCGCGCTGCCCGTGCTTGGACAGCCAGTCGGTGGCCCGGATGGTAGGCTCCACAGCTGAGACACACGCACATGCACGTGCACACGCACACGCCTATGCACACACATCCATGCGCACACGTACGGAGCCCCTGCCTCAGTCACTAGGAATGCCTCTTCTCACTCCAAGTAGTTACTGTCTTGACTTGGCAATCTAGTCACTTATCGAAGATTTGTTAGGTCTTGCTCAGAGACCATGATCTGCAGACTCTGTCGTCATTTAATTTGTTGCTACGTTTGTTGTGACCAAAGGCACAACTGAGTTTATTGACATGACGTGTGCACGTGTGTATCAGAGCTGTAAGCAAATTCCCGACCTGGGGGATCACACGGCTCATGCCCTCAGTGCTTTCCTGGTCCTGAGACCACAGACGCGGTCTGTCTTTAACCCGCGATCTTCTTGTCTGTGCCCCAGGGACCCTGTGGCCTAGGGTCTGCCAGCTGGGGTGTTCGAATTCTCACGAGCCCCATCCTGTGGGCCGGCGGCCCCCTCCCCAGGCCGGGGATCCTGGAGGAAGGTGTGTGGAGGCCTCAGCTTGCCACCATCACCCCAGGATAGTGCCTCCCCTACTGGGCGTCTGTCCAGCCTGGGAGGGGTTGTTGGGCACAGGCTGTCCCTGCAGGACCCCCACAGACCCCCAAACGTCCTGAGACCCAGGACTCGGGGTCTGACTGGGAGGAGCTGGTGGCCACGGACGGGAGAGAAGTGCTTCCCTCTGTCCCTGGTCGCTTCGAGACCTCTGAGCCTCCACCTGCATTGGCCAGGAGAGTTGGCGAAGTGTGCGTGTGTCTGGGAGATCATTATTCTGTAATGAAAGGGTTTGTTTAAGCAGCTGAAAGCACGGACCATCAGGAAGCTATGTGATGGGTGCGTGACAACGCATTATGCTAGTCTATCTTCTTATGTTTGAACGTTTTGATAATAAGGATTGTTTAAAGTATATAATGTGAAAACTGCCACAGAACTCCAACACGTGGCCGCTTTAACAAGTAACCTTCCAACGCTCGTACGTCCTAAAACCCCGCAGCTGGGCATCACCCGTCGGCCCACAGAGGTGTGTGTCACTGACTTGGCACCTTCAAACTCAGTTGTATTTCAGAGTCATGGGCATCGCTATCGACGTGCCGGTCTGGGTGCCGAAGCCCAGTGTGGACCTGAAGATTTGTATGTATGACCGGCTGTACCAGGACTCCGTCCTCGTGCACACTCGGTGAGCGCTGCGGGCAGCGGAGCCCCGGCCCACGTGCGCCATTCGGCCGGACCTCCCGCCGGGTCGACTCTCATGGTCATCCTGGTGGGAGGCACAGCAGGGCCAGAGTCAGACGCGGAGGGAGTCAGAGGGGAAGACGAGGCCTGGCCACGGCCAGGGAGGCAGTACCTCTAGACCCGGAGAAGGGCCAGAGCCCTAGAAGGAGACAGCCCTGGCCACAGGTGGACCTTAGCCAGAGGGACCCATGTTCTGGTTCTGACCTCCAGAACTCCAGGAGAATAAGTCTGTGTTGTTCCAAGCCCCTGGGTCTGTGGTGAGCGGCTCCAGCAAGAAAGGGACGCCCCCCCCCCATCCACGCCCTTGTCCTTGGCGCCTCATGGACACAGACAGGAAAACCAGGAGCACAGCCATGAGAGGAAAAGCGGACAGAGCCCCAAGGAAAGAAGCAAGTCTCTCTCTAGGGGTCTTGCAAAGGCGTCCAGACACCAGACCAGTCATTTCTAAAAGCTTTTTACTGACATACAGCTTAGATGGAGA
The DNA here is from genome assembly GCF_002288905.1 of Enhydra lutris kenyoni. NCBI lineage: Eukaryota > Metazoa > Chordata > Mammalia > Carnivora > Mustelidae > Enhydra > Enhydra lutris. Next base: position 19,232,149 of record NW_019154122.1, read on the forward strand.
AAAGTAGGCAAAGGCCGTGGTTAGCTCTTAGGCAACTGTCATTCCCCAAATAGGCCTGGTGCCGGTACCTGCTGATGCCAGGCCCCCGGGTTTCGCGAGCCCTGCCTCCAGCACAGACCCGGCTCGTAGGTGTGGAAGTCCCGCAGACTTCCTCCGTGACCCTGCGTCTGTGTGGGGACATACCTGTCCCCGTGCCAGGACCACAAACATCGGGGACTCGGGAGGGGCCCTGTGGACTTGTTTGGGAAACTAGGGTGAGCGGCCTCTGCCGGTTTATCTCAGGGCTTGAGGTGCAGCTGCTTTTGGGGGCGGGGGCATCTGTAGGCCTATGGGATAAACAAAGGTCCCAGCTGCACACCCAGGGCGTGGGTCTGTGACAGAGTCAGCCAGGTCACTTGGTTTGCAGGAGACTCAAAGGCAGGGTGGGGACTGCCATGAAGTGGGGACACTTCATGGTAGGAAAAGGGAAGGTTCCAGGTGAGCCCAGACAGGGCCCAGTGAGCAAGAGGCCCTGACTAGAAGCAACACCCCACGCACCCGACGCCTCTGGCTGCTTCAGAGTTGGAGGAGGGGCAGAGCCGGGGAAGCGGCCTCAGGCCCTTCCCCAACCTTCGCCTGGGCAGGAGTATGGCAGAGCCCCACAGGCTAGGGGGTACCCCGCCCCGTGCCCACACCCCTCCAGGTCCTCGCACTGGGTACGCCTGTCCTGCAAAGTTCTTCCCAGAAAACACCAGCCTCTGAGAATTGACTGGGGCCGTATTTCCATGGTGGGCCTTCTGTTTGTAGGAACTCCTCCCCAGGAAACCATCCCTTAGCAAGCAGGGCTATGCACATGCACCCATGGGCGTCCGGGGTGCGCGAGGGGTATCAGTCCCATGGGTGCAGACACTCAGCGTTGCCGTCTGGTGTCCCCGGGTGTCCCGCAGGTCGAAAGCGGCACTGCGTCTGAAGTTCGAAGTGTGCAGGGAGCTGCGGGAGCACATGGAGCTCCTGCCAGAGACGGGCTACATCCAGGCCCAGTCCTGCTACGCCGTGCAGCTCAAGTTCCTGCCGCGGTGAGTGCCCGGGGAGCCCGCCGTGGGCAGCTCGCAGGTCAGTGGCCCTGTCCTTTTCCAAGCTGAGTGTGTCCTCTCTTCCAGACACTCCCTCCCAGACGATGCAGGGAAGTATTTTGACAAGGAAAGCAGAGTCCTAGAGGCCCCGATGACAATCCGGGTGGCTGACCAGGTCTGCGTGGGACACTCCCCGGGAATGCTGGGCACTCATGTGGAGTCAGGGCCCTGGCGGGTTCCCGGCCCAGCAGCCCCTACACGGCGACCGTGAAGGCCGGGTGTCTGTGGCTCAGGAGAGACCTATGAGGGCTGTGAGGGGCCAGCGGGGCGTCCTCCCGTCACCAGAACCCACACGCGCCCACGTGTACGCTCACAGGGAGTGCACGTGTGTATATGCACGCGCGCTCGTGCACCCCCCACCCATGCCCACCCAAGGCTCCTCCCTTCCTCTCTGGCACCTGCTTCCCTGTCCTCCCAAGTCACTGACGACAGGCAAGTGGCCTTTCCCAAAGCAAGTCTGTGTCTGGCCCAACGCTTCTGCCTTTCTCATGTGTGGAGTCATTTGCAGAAACAGACACAAGTAATTGTGGCATCCTCGCCGTGTCCCCTTCAGATCAAGCCGGTGGTGTTTACCGTGCATGCTGTGGTCACCACCTCGGACCTGGAGCTCAGTCCCTCGGCCGTGGACTTTGGCTACTGCACGATCTACGAGGCCATCAGGACACAAATCAGCCTCTACAACCACTCCCTCCTGCCCCAGGGCTTTGGGTTCGTCGGGGTCCCCAAGGTGCCTCGCTCGGTCAGGGAGGGGCATGGGTGCAGGGACAGAGTTGGGAAGCTCTAGGGATGGGCCAGGCCGGTGCTGCCCCCAGGATCCTGATGCCCAGCCCCAGGTGGCCTCACCCCTCCCCAGATTCCATGCCCGCCTCCAGGCCCGTCAGCCTGCGTCTCTCCCTGCCTGTCCCCCTCCTCGTCCCCATATCCCCACCTCGCCTTGCTACTCTGTACCAGCCTTTCTCTCCCTCCCTGGCCCATGCCCTGGCAGGACTCCAGACCTCTCCCTCTGCTCCTTCCAGAAGTCTGGCCTGCCTGGGCCCACAGGGCAGTCAAGATGAGGCTCAGAGCAGGCTGCCCGCAACGCTCTGTGGGCCAGTCCGCCGCCAATCCCGCCACCCCCTTACGCGTATGCCGACACATGTATGAACGCGACTGCGCACGCGCATCTGCTCACGCGCACAGACGCATCGTGACAGACACACGGACAGCTCGCACGCGCACGTGCGCTCACACACGGACGTCCTCACAGAGATGCTGACACACGCACAATCACACACACCCGCGTACTCGTACACTCTCACGCACACGCCCAGACGCTCACACACTCACACGCTCGGCCACATGCATGTCCACGCAGCCCCCACGATACGCCCCAGCAGACCCCAGTTTTCACTCTGGGGTCAGTGGTTTGCCGTTTGCCAGTTTGTGGACATCCAGCCCAATGACGGGTTTGGGACAATCCTGCCGCTGGAAATGCTCCAACTTGACGTGATCTTCCAACCCACCAAGGCCAAGGAGTACGACTTCGAGCTCGTTTGCAAGTCCGAGATCAACCGGTGAGCCTGGAAGGCAAGAGGCATGCGGAGGGCCGGGTGGGGGGCAGTCCCGCCCCCAGACTCAAGCACTGGCAGCTGGGTCGGCTGCGGGGCTGGGCTGAGGCACGACGGACCGCCAGGACCTCAGACCCAGGTACAGGCTCCCGGGATCCGGGACTTCGCTTGCCAGGCCAGCTCGCCCTGTGCGCCCGCGTGCGCGCGCGTGTGTGTACACATGTGTATGAGAGTACGAGCATGGGAGCAGTACGAGTGTGTGCATGTGTGTGTGCACATGCGCGTGTGAGCGTGAGGGTGTGCGTGAATTGTGTGAGCGTGCGCTACAGACGTGTGTGTGTGTGCAAGCATGCACTTGCTGACGTGTGGTGTGCATGCACATGCAGAGTGTCCCTCTGCACCTAGGAGGACCTGGGCAGGAGCCCTACTCACTCTAATGCACCATGTGATGGGGACACTCCCTGGACCTCCCTGGGCTTCCCATTTCCACCCTGACAAGTGGGATGGAGGAGGTGGTAGAAAGAGAGGAACAAACAGGGTGCTGAAGGGGGGGTCTGGGATAAGGGCTGTGTTCTTGTTGCTGCCTGAGGTTATCTATCCCAGTGAGGAACGTTCTAGAGCACCCTGTGCAGGTGTCCAGCTGGGCACCAAGCCCCACTGCCCGCCCTCCTGTTTCTCTTTGTCTCTTCTGTTCCCACCTACATTCCAGCCTGAGCTGTCATTTGACCCTGTCTGGGGTCAGAGAGCCCAGGGCCCACGGGCCAAGCCCTCTTCTGGCCCCGGGAATATGGCCATGGGCAGGACCACTGGTCGCCTGGGATCTGACAGGCTTGTAGGTGAGCAGGGGTGAGTCCACAGGCTGTAAGAGTTTAGAGAGTGAAGGGCAGAGTTAGAACCCACAAGGAAGGGGCGCCTGGGTGGCTCAGTGGGTTCAGCCTCTGTCTTCAGCTCAGGTCATGATCCCAGGGTCCTGGGATCGAGCCCTGCATCAGGCTCTCTGCTCAGCGGGGAGCCTGCTTCCTCCTCCCTCTCTCTCTGCCTCTCTGCCTACTCATGATCTCTGTCTGTCAAATAAATAAATAAAATCTTTAAAAAAAAAAAAAAAAGAACCCACAAGGACAATCGATGGCCTGACTACCCACCTGCCACATCCCCCATCAGGGTGTTGGGTAAAACCCGCTGCCTCCCAGTCATAAGAATGGCAGCATCTGGCCAGTCTCAGTCAAGCCTTGGTGATGCCGCCCCTGACAAGTGGGGGCAGGGGGCGCTTCTGGTTCTTTCTGTGCAACAAAATGAAGGTGGGCCTAAGTGAGTCGCCAGAGAGGGACTGTTCAAGATAACATTGCAAGACACGTCCTGTGATGTGGGCGCACAGGGAGAGGTTCATAGGGTTGAGTGATGCTGGGGAGCAAAGCTCCTTCCACGCCCACCCCCAGCCCCGCCACTCCTGATGCTGGAACCAGCTGGAGAACAGCAGCTCCATCCACCATCCTGAAACACATCCAGTGAACTCTCTTTCTGTGTGTAATGATGATCACACTTGAAACATTTACCGTTCTTCAATTAACCGCATACTAATAATAACCTCAATGATATTCCCACACAGAAGGATTTTTGTTCCACATTTAGAGCCTGTGGTCACAAGATGTAAAAATACATATTTCAGTACTTCAGTGTGTGTGCAACATCGCCGTCACAGCTGGGTTACGACAGGGCAGTCAACATCAGAGCCTTAAAATGTATGTAATTAGGATGACATTCAACATGGAGAGGACAGTAGAAATCTGGGTTCGAAGATGTGAACTGGAAATATTCCAGTGGTTAAAATACCAAATATCTGGGTGGGTTTTTGGATATATTATCTTAACTCAAATACCAGGCAGATCACACTCGGTCCAAGAACACTCAAACCGAGGTTAAAGATTAGTTTTTAAACGTCACAGCCCAGGTGCCTGGCCAACAGGTCCATGTTCCAGGAGGGAAAGCCCCCTCCCACATCCCTTCTTTTTCTTTAAAGGATAATGGCGGAAATTAACTCCCTGGGGTGTACAGATTCCTGCACTCGTATTCAAAGACCAATCCATCGGTTTTATTTTTAAATGCCAATGAATATTTAACAAAATAAGCCAGAAATTAACTCCTCTGCAATTTGGGATGAAATTTTTAGCTCTCCACTTTAAATGGGTGCAGGGGTATACAGGATCTTCCTCGTTTAAGATTTTATTTATTTTTTTAAAGCTTTTATTTATTTATTTGACAGAGATCACAGTAGGCAGAGAGGCAGGCAGAGAGAGGGAGAGGAGGAAGCAGGCTCCCTGCTGAGCAGAGAGCCCGACGTGGGGCTCGATCCCAGGACCCCGGGATCATGACCTGAGCCGAAGGCAGACGCCTAACCCACTGAGCCACCCAGGCGCCCCAAGATTTTATTTATTTGAGAGAGAGCGCGTGCACAAGCAGGGGAGCGGCAGGCAGGGGGAAGCAGGCTCCCCGCTGAGCAGGAAGCCCAATGCCTGACGGATCCCAGGACTCCGGGTCATGACCTGAGCCGAAGGCAGACGCTTTACCAACTGAGCGACAGTATCTTCGAAAAAGAGTAAAATTCACTAATGAGGTAGCAAAATCTGTGACAACTGCTGTCGTGGTCCCAGGCGCTGCTGTGCCCATGCAGGCCACCATCTCCCTCAGGGGCCACCTTCCACAGCGTAGAGGGACCCCGCAAATGGCGGCCCCACTGAGCCGCCCACACCCGCCCTTCCAGGTGCTTCAAGCTGGCGTGCCGAGCTGTGGGCGTCCACCCGCCCCTGGAGCTGTCCCACTACCAAGTCAAGTTTGCGGCCACCTCCCTGTATGACATGTCCGTGGCCACCCTGTACGTCATCAACTCTCACGTGAGCATGAACTCACTGACCCACTCCGTGCCCCGCATCGGCTCCGAGGACGCCTCTCCCGTGGGGCCCACGTCCTTCGAGTTCCTGCTGCCCCCGGACTCGCCCATCACCATCTCGCCCTCCGTGGGGACCGTGCTGCCAGGAAAGGCAGGTGTGGGCCCCATGGGTAGGCTGGGGGCGGAGCTCTGTTGGGGTGCTTGGCTCTGCCCACCCTTGGCCGCAGCAGCGCAGCCTGGACGGCAGAGGTCGGGTGAGCTTGTGCCTTGTCAGACACAAGCAGGGCCAAGGACGTCTCCGTGGCTCGTGGACACGGGCAGGGCGAGGAGGCCTAGCCAGCCCCAGCCCAAGACAAGGGCGCCCAAGGGTGGCTGACCCCACAAGCACCTGGCCGGGAGCTCCAGCAGAGGATCAGACCCCGGGACCCCACAGCAGATGGGCCCAGAGGGCCTGATCACCGGAAGTGCAGGGTGGGTGTCCACTCAGCCGGTCAAGGGCTCCACCGCCCTGCCCTGCCCGACAGAGTGAAAGAACAGGGCCCTGGGGACAGAGCTTCCTCTCAGCCTGCCCCAGGGCCCTCCCAGACTCCTGGAGCTTGGAGCCAGGGCCCCTGCCTGCCAGGGCGACGTGAGGCAGATGAGGGGCTGGAGGCACCCGGGCCGGCGGTGCATCAGTTACTGTGATCATTTAAGTGCACTTTACGGGGCGCCTGGGTGGCTCAGTTGCTTAAGAACCGCCTTCGGCTCTGGTCATGGTCCCGGAGCCCCAGGATCGAGTCCCGCATCGGGCTCCCAGCTCCATGGGGCGTCTGCTTCTCCTTCTGACCTTCTCCCCTTTCATGCTCTCCCAAATAAGTAAATAAATAAATAAAATGCACTTTATTAAATTTAGCAAAAACTACTTAGGTATCAATCCCCAAAGGAGGTACTGTGGTTGGCTTCTGCGTTTGCTCCCTGCTCCCTGCTCCCTCCCTCCGTCTTCCCTTCATTCTCCCCCGAGGCCATCTGCTCTGCCCCCCAGTGCGTGGGCACCTCTGCTGTACTGAGCACCAGGGATACCCGGGAGTGAGCCCTCGGTGGGGCTCAGGACCTCCCTGCAGGCTGCGCCGGTCACAGGGACAAGCTGGGGTAAAGAACTCACCCCAAATCTTGATGGCTACATGCCAAGTTGCCTTTCTCACACATGGCCTGCCTAATGTGAGCTGCAGGCAGGGTCCCAGCCCACCAGGACCTCCGTCACAGGACCCCCGCCCTATAGGGTAAGAGCAGCCCCGGGGGCAGTGGTCAGGGAACGTCCCCCTGGAAAGAGCCTTCACAAAGTGACAGGAGAGTCCTGTCAGGACTGTCGGAGAGTGAGACCCGGGCCATGCAGTGGGGATGGGGGCTGCAGTGGGTGCTGAGGAGGCCAGGGCACCCGCAGGGTCAGCTCTGCCTTCCACAATCCTCTCCCCGCAGAGACACCTTATCAGGGTGGCGTTCCGGCCCGTGCTGCCCAGCAAGTTGGTCTACCAGGAAGCCTCCCAGGCCCCGAGCAGACCGGCGGAGGCCAAAGTGGTGCGTGAGGGTCTCCAAGAGGAGGGGCGTGGGGGACACGGTGGGGGCTGGGACTTCCTGCACCCCCCACCCCGTGACTCCAGGGGAGAGGGAGTCCCTCAGACCCACACGGAGCCGTGCAGTCGGCCTAGAACGACAGCCGCCCACTGCTGCCCTGGGGACGCAGAGGGACACAGCACACTTCTCCAGCATCCGGCACACGCAGGGGGAAGCACTTGCCCTCCTGCAATGAGGCGTCGGGGGACAGGCACCAGGAAGGAGGACCCCTGGTCCCAGGCGAATCTTCCCATCTGTTGCCTGTTTCCCTGCTGGGGAAGCAAACACTGGGGTCGTGCCCAGGCCCGGGGGCAGGGGTCTCTGGACACTCAGCTGCCTACTGCACCTGTGGTCAGTCTTCCCGAGGAAGCCACCTGGTGCTTGGGTCTCTGTCTGCTCCAAGCCCCCACCCCTGTGGCCCCTGCATGGGGCAGTCAGCCCAGGCCTGCGCTGGCGGAGAACAGGCCGTAGGGGGCGGCCATGGTGCCCGCTAGGCTGAGCAGAGGCGGCCTCTCTGCACCCCAGCTTCGCAAGGACACAACCAGCCAGAAGAAGGACCTCAGGAGACAGTCCTTCTCCATGCTACAGCCGCAGAACCAAGACCGACTGCTCAGGAGCTCGACCACCCCAACTGCAGAGCTGGACAAGCAGGACCTGAAGTTCAGGTGGGCCCAAGAGCAGTTCGCCCCACCGCCTCCCTCTGCGTCCACGTGACGAGACCCTGTCCTGATCCCCATGGAGACGTCCCCCCACGGGCTGCCTGGAGCAGAGCTGTTTTCAGCCATGTGACTTGATGTCCAGGGCTGGGCTGGCTTCAGGCATAGATGAATCCAGGCACTGCCTTGAGGCTCCTTAAGCTCTGGCTTCCTGGGCATCTGCCCACCTCATTCCCAAGGGCCCCATGTCCCTACACATAGCCTCACGCCATGGGCTGGGGAGACCCTGCTGCCCCTGACTCCCATATTCCCAGCTCAGCAACTCCACCCTCCCCAGGTGCAAAATTAGGCCAGGAGAGCTCTGAGGGGCTCGAGTCACTTGCCCATCCTAGATCCTCGCCTGAGATCCCAGGAACACAGCCCTCTTGTTAGGTGCCTGACCAGGACCCTGGGATAAGGGGAGGACCCCACAGAAACCAGGAAAAAGTAGGACAGTCACAGCCTGGGGCCCCTCCCCCTCTGGTCCAGAGTCCTGGGCAGCAGGTATGGCCTTGTGCACCCCATCCCCTGCCCCAGGAGAGCATGGCGGGGCCCCCAGCCACTGGGGCGTGTGTGGTGTGGGCACAGGAGTGGGAGTGCACGTCACTGCCTCATTCTAGTTCCAACGAGTACCAGATTGCACAGGCCACCCTGGCCAGATCTTTCCAGGGGAAGTTCGACAAGTTTGTGGTTCCCTGTGTCGTCGCCAGTGGTGACCCCAAAGACAGAAAGGGGACAGAACCCCTGAGTTTCAGGTGCGGCGTTCTGGCAGGGGGTGGGGGGGCGTCTTCTGGAAAGTGACCATCCCAACCCAGATCTGGGGCCCCAGAGGGGAGGGCATAGTGGCCGGGGTGAGCAGGACGAGAGTGGGGAGGCGGGGCACAGTGCCATCAGCACACCCCCTCCCCCCCAGTCCTCACAATACCCTGTACCTGGAGCTGTGGTGTCCGGCAGTGGCACCCTCTGTCGTGGTGACCTCCAACAAAGGCAAGACCATCTCCGACTTCGGCGACATTGCTGTAGGTGAGCCTTGGCCAGGCCCAGCACCCCCTGCGACTCCCACGCCAGAGACCGGCCCACCCACAGTCCCCGCCTGGGTTCCCACAGCCCGTTCCCGGGCCTAGGGCTATACCCTGATCCCACCATCCCATTTCAGGACACCACGGGATAAAGAAGGTCTCCATCCAGAACATCTCCCCGGAGGATCTTGCCATATCCTTGTCCACACCCAGCCCAGGCAGCCCACACGGACGGGACAGGAGCTGGTGGGGGGAGGGCTGCAGGTCTGCCTGGGCACCTGTCCTTGACACTGGGCCTCAGGTAGAATTCTCCGTGCTGAACCCCAATGGCCCCTTCGTCCTGCTGAACCCCATCAGCAAGCTGCTTACTGGCGAGACCTATGTCCTGACGCTGTCCTTCTCTCCCCGTGAGAGCATCCTGGTGAGCCCCAGGCCCACTTCACACCATGCTACACCCTGTCTGCTCGGGCCCTGGGGGTGGCCAGACCCCCAGGCCCTCAGCCCTAGCAGGCAAGCAGGGGGCAGCTGGGGAGCTCCAAGCGGTCTCCGCTCCAGCCTGCCCAGCGGCTCCCAGAAGAGCTCCGCCGCACGCCTCCGACAGAGGTCTGCTCCGTGCTCACGGATGTGGTCTCCACAGGCCCAAGAAACACTGGACATCATCACCAAGAGAGGCACACTCTCCCTGACCCTCGTGGGCACCGGTGTGGCATCCATGATCACGTGCTCCATTGACGGGGACGTTCTCGACATGGGTTACGTCATTGCCAGGGAGTCTGTGTCCTCAAGTTTCAAGGTGAAGCACATCACAGGGGGCCTGGTGCCTGCCTGGTCTCCTGGGAGGGGGCTCCACCCTGGGAGGGATCAGACCTGCCTTGGTATGGTAGCCAGGGTGGGTGCAGCCCCCCACCCCACCCCACCCCCGGCTCTAGCCACGCCCCCTCCAGCAGCTGCCACCTCCACTGCGCTGTCCAGCACCCTCCCTCCACCCCTCACCTGCTCTGCCTCAGTGTTCCCTGTCTTCCTGCACGGGGCCTTCGTAGGAGTCGTCCCATCTGGGATGAGGAGCTCGGTTCAGGCACTGCTGTGGGGGTGCGGGCGTGGGTACAGACTTCTGTGGCAAGGTCACATCGCCCTGTGGCCTCCCAGCCCCTGCCGGAGGGCCAGCCTAGCTCCCCATGCTTCCCGAGTGTCTGAGGGACTCACCAGCCTTGGGATCAAGGACCACCACGACACCTGCTTCGTCCACTAGCTTAGGTTGGGACCCGGCACTGAGCCCAGAACAGGGATTCCCTGAAGTGTCTCACTGCGGAGGGGACACCGCCAGGAAAAGCGGGAGAGGGCAGGGGACAGACTGGGCAAGGATGCCAGTTCAGCTGAGGGCAAGCCTGAGCCTGACAACAGAGGGAGTTCAGGAGGACAGAGGGCCCTGCGGAGCTGTCCCACCCAGAGGCACAGTGGTCCGGCAGGCACGCCAGCCTGGACGGGGGTCACGTGAGGCCGGACGAAGGAGCCAATAGCGCAGTGAAGTGCCATGGGCACGAGGCAAACCCGACTGGACAGGAGAGTGACCAGACCCCAGCGGGGTGTGATCCCCGTGGGGAGGTCCCGTTCGCAGCAGCCTGCGTGGGCGGGGCACGGCCGTCGGCTGAGGGTCGCCCCTCCGCACAGCTGCAGAACTGCTCCACACTGCCCATCAAGTTCTCGCTGCAGCTGGACAGCCTCTCCCGCTCCAGGAGCGAAGACCAGCCGCGCCTGCCGCAGTTCCTCACCTCGAGGGCCCAGAGGACTGAAGTTGTGGGTGAGCCGGGGCGGGGGGTGCCATGGGACCACGGCTGGCCAGGGTCGCAGGGCAAGGCCCAGGGAGGCCGGCACGGGCGGTGGGCGGGTGGGGGGCCAGGGGCTCCGGCTGAGCAGGGGACCCGCCGCACCGCCCGCCGGCCCGCAGGCACCCAGAACTACAGCGGCCAGAGCGTGTTCAGTGTGATCCCGGTCGAGGGCATCATGGACCCAGGCAAGGCACAGGACTTCACTGTGACATTCAGCCCAGACCACGAGAGCCTGTACTTCTCTGACAGGCTGCAGGTCGTGCTCTTCGAAAAGGTGCGGCTCCACTAGCCCAGCCTCGACCCCCCCTTCCCACGCGTCTGGGGCCCTTCCTGCCTTCCCAGGAAGGGAATCCTGGCATCCTGGGGGCTCCACGCCAGGGGTGTCGTCAGGTGGAGAGGCCAGTGTCCCAGCTCCCACGGGCCCGCGCCCTCCCAGAGCCCCACTCATGGGTCACAAGACGATGCTGATATGCTTCTTGTCCCAGAGACTCTCCCGCCAGATCCTCCTGAAGGGCGCAGCCCGCGAACACATGATGTTTGTGGAGGGCGGCGACCCCTTGGACGTGCCTGTGGAGTCCCTGACCGTGATCCCCACCCACGAGCCTGAGCACAGAGAGGGTGAGCCCTGGTGGGGCAGGGAGGGCTCGCCGCAGGAAGAGGACCCCTTCTGAGGCCCACCTGTACCCTTAGCCCTAGGAAGCCAGAAGAGTAGGGAGGCCATTCCTGGCCCATCCTCCAAAGGGTGGGGTCATGCTAAAGAGAGATTTCCTGAGGACCAGCTGTCCCCAGGCAGCTCCCTCCCTCTCTGCGTGGCAGCCCCACCCCACCCCATCAGCCCCCCAGCCAGGTCTTCTCTCTTCAGAAACAGAGGAGCTGAAGCCCATCCTGGTGACCCTTGACTACATCCAGTTAGACACAGACACGCCACCTCCCCCTGCCACCCGGGAGCTGCAGGTGGGCTGCATCCGGACGAGCCAGGTGTCCCCAAAGAAGGTGACCACAGCGCTGCCCGGGCCCAGCCAGCCCCTCCATAGCTCCCCCTGCCTGGGCAGCCTGGACCCCTCCCAGCCTTGGCCCTTGGTAGACGTGGGGGTGGGCCGGTCAGGGCTGAGGGGCAGGCGAAGTCAGCTACCCTCGACCCCAGGCCCACTGCTTCCTGGGAGCTGTGCCCGGCCGGCCAGCCTCACCTGCAGCTCCAGTGTCCCACAGATGGTCGAGTTCAGCCTGGAGGGCGGCGCCGCTCTGCAGCACAAGGGCTTCACCATCGAGCCCTGTAGGGGCTCCGTGGAGCGCGGCCAGACCAAGACCATCAGCATCTCCTGGACACCGCCCGCCGATTTTGACGTAGGTGCCACAGACTCTGGCCAGAAAGGCCTGCAAAAGCTGAAGGCTCGGCGGGATGACACCCCGGCCCCACCGAGGGAAGGGGCTGCCGGGTGGGCCCCGGGCAGGTGAGGGGGACAGTGGGCAGTGAGACAACACACGTGTCTGGTGGGCCGGCTAACCGAAGGTCTCCTTCCTTCCTTCCTCCTCCCGTTCCAGCCGGATCACCCACTCACGGTGTCAGCCCTGCTGCAGCTCAAGGGGGACGTGAAGGAGACTTACAAGGTCCTCTTGGTGGCCCAGGTGGTGACTGGCCCCTGAGGCCACAGGAGTCTCTCCACAGAGCCCCCTCAGGCTTTCCTGCTCACCCTTGAAGCCCTCCCTTGGTCTGTAAACAGGCCAGACCACCCACAGGCCTGGGACCTGCGCATCCCCCGGCTGGGCAGGTTCAAACGTGCAGCGCTCTGTGTGACCCTATGGCCAGGGCGCCCCACCCCACAGGCATGGCCACTTCCTACTGCCCTGGGCCCCTTGCCCCCCCCCCCAGGCTTTTAGAAGCGCTGGTTGGGGGAAGAGCTGCCCCCACAGGTCTGTGAATAAACCTTCTGGGCTTCTTCCTATAGGCCTGAAGTGTGGGATGCGCACCAGATCAGAGATGGGGACAGAGCCCTGGGGAGGCAGCGCCTGCCTCCTAGACCCCCACACCCACACACACAAATTGGTCCATAAGCGACGAACCCTGCCCTGGCTCACTGGGGAACCACTGGCAAGGCAGGGTGCTGGGGACACAGGCTGAAGGTGAGACAGGCCCAGACCCAGAGAGGCCCTGTAAAATGGGGAAGGGTATAGGAGGCTCCAAAGCCAGGGCACCCTTTAGGATTCTCTGTCCCTCCCAAGTGTCAGGATCTCTGATGACCCTAAGGAAGGAGGGAGCAAATGTGTGGCCCTCATGCTCAGGGTGTCCCTCAGTGTCTCGCTGGAGTCCAGAGTGGGGCCCAGAGCATGAGTTATGTTTTCCATTTTTCTGTACAGAGTCCAGGCTCAGCCTTCTGGGCTCCAACAGGTCCTTCAAGGTAGAGTTCCCCACAGGCCATACTGCACTCCTGGGAGCTCAGAATGTGCCCTTGCCCCAGCCCCTGCCTTCTGGAGAGTGCTGGTTAGACACTGTCCCCACAGAGCCCACCCAGTCTGGCCCCTCCATACACAGCATGCCCAGCCCACGAACCCCAGGCCCGTGCCTGCCTGCAGCAGGAGAGAACATGCAACTTTCCGTAGCAGGCAAGGAGGGTGTGATGCATCTGGGGGCTCTCCTGGGCACAGACTTCAGGACACCAGCCTGGAGCCACCGTCCTAACCCTAGTTTCTTGGTGCCCTTCATGCCTAAAAGACTGCCCTCTCCCTAACCCGAGGCCAGTGACAGTGACCCTAGAGTGGAGTTTTGCAGGATTTCTGTCTGTGCCCTCCTGGTGCTGGCCAGCCATAGCCCAAGCCTTTCTCACCAGATGAGAGGCGAAGGCAAGCTCCAGCACCCCAGGCCAAACCCAGGCCCCAGGAGGAGGCGCTCCTGCAGGGCATGGTCCCTGCCTCCTCTTCTGGCTGGTGGGCAAGAGAGGCAGGCCCCTCTCCTAAACCCTGGCCTCACTCTCCTGCTAACAGGCCCTGGTACTCACTGGCCGAGGCCCTGCCTGAGCTCCTGGGCACTGGCTGGACTTCTGTCCATCCTCCTCCTTCCCACCCAGTAAAGGCAAGAGGGAGGAGGAGGAAGGATGACCAGGAACCAAGCTCAGCCAGCCTGGATGGAGCACAGTGGGCAGAAGGGGCTCTGGGCTGCCATGGCATATCCAGGAGGTGCAGAACAGCTTCAGGGCAAAGCCCGGGCAAAGATCAAGCGAGATCAAAGAGCAAGTGCCTGGTAGATCCAGGCGGAAGACCCAAGCTAAGAAAGACAGGTCAGGACACCTCGGTGGCTGAGATGGATAAGCGTCTGCCTTCCGCTGGGGTCATGATCCCAGCGTCCTGGGATTGGGCCCCACGTCGGACTCCCTGCTCATCTGGGAGTCTGCGTCTCCCTCTCCCTCCGCCCTCCTGCATGGGCTCTCTTGCTCCTGCTCTCTCTCTCTCAAATAAATACAAACTTAGAGGGAGAGAGGAAGGGAGGGAGGGAGGGAGAAATGGAGGGAAGGGAAGGAAGAGGTCAGGGCGCCTGGGTGGCTGGTTAAGCCACTGACTCTGCTTTTGGCGCAGGTCAAGATCTAGGGCAGGGTCCAAGCCCACAGCGAGTCAGCTGCTCTCCTTCTCCTCCGCCCTCTGCTCATGCTCATGAGTGCACTGGCTCTCTGAAATAGACGAACGTTTAAAAAAAAAAGAAGAAGAAAAAAAAAAGACAGGTCAAGGGTAGCGGCTCCTCGCCCTGGCCAGACAAGGCCGGCCACCCTGCACCGTGCAGTGCTGACCCCTCACTTAGCCTGACCGCCAGATGGTGGAGTAGAGGCCAGAGGGTCGCAAGCTCCCAGGGCCGCTAGCCTGGTGAGAAGAGCGGTGGGGGAGAAACGACCCCCAGGCTTTCCTCGCAGAATGGACAGCAGTCATTCTGTGACCCCAGGCCCGGGGACCACAGAGGCGACACGCCCCAGCTTGGGCAAGTGTTTGAAGGCGAGGGATCTGGAAAGGTGGTTAGCGCCGCATGGGTCCGCCCCCGACTCCGGTGGGCCCGCGCCCGGCCCCAGGCAGCCCCAGGCAGTCGGCACCCGCGCACGCGAGCCAAGTAAATGCCGCCGAGCACCAGGCTGGGAGCGCCCCCGACCCTCACCGTCGCACCCTTGACCTTGAGCGCCGCGAGGGTGAGCGCCACCGCACTTCGAGGCCACACCCCGTGCAGCCCGGGCGCACCGAGCCTCTCTGCACGACAGGCCTGGCCCGGCCGGGATCCGGCTCTGCGCGCTGGCCGAGGGCAACACGCCCCTCCCTCCGCCCGGAGACCCCAAGCGCGCCCACGCGGTGGACCGGCGTGGAGGGCGGGGCCGTGGGGCGGGGCTCTCTCGCTGGGCGTGGCTTCGAGAGGCGGTACCTCTGGGGCGGGGCTTCGGGCCAGGGGATCCGGGGTGTGGCCGCGGGACCGGCCTCCGACGGGCGGGGCGCTGGGCGTGGCCAAGCGCTCGGGGCGGGGCTTGTGGGGCGGGGTCTCCATAAAGCGGCGTGGCGGGCGGGCACCCGCTCCCCGTCGGCGCCGAGCATGGTGGTGGGGGCGTCGGCCTCCCGGGCGCTCCTGCTGCTGCCGCCGCTCCTGCCGCTGCCGCAGGTGGGTCGCCGGCGCTCGGCTCGGGCACTGCGGGGCGGGTCTGCGCTCGGCACGCCCCGGCCCGGGCTCACCCCTGTCCCCACAGGTGGCGCTGGGCTTCGCGGACGGCAGCTGCGACCCCTCGGACCTGTAAGTCGGGGGGTGGGAGCCGGGGCCTGGCCCCGCCCTGTGGGGGAGGCTCGGACGGGGCCGTCGGCCCGGCTGGTGCCCCGCCTGCTCCAGGTGTCGCCGTCCCCGCAGGTGCCCGCCCCAGGCCCGCTGGAGCAGCCTGTGGCACGTGGGGTAAGTGGAGGCCGCGGCGCTCGCCCCTGGCCAGGCCCACCAGACCCCCACCCCTCCTAGCTCCACGGACGAGGAGGCGCCGGCGCTGCCCCCTTCCCGACGCTGATGGGAAGGCGCTGGGGCCCTCAGCAGCCTCCCAGGCTGACCCCTGCCTCCTGCCCCCAGCACCAGGGCGGCCTCTCTTGTGGGCCCTACCCCAGTCCGGGACTGCTCTGGGCACCCAGGCCCTTGGCGGGACTTCCCTTCATGGCCTGCTTATCCACTTCCCACCCCCTCCTTCCTCACCCCTGCAGGAGGCCCCTGTGAATATGGTCATTGGTTTGGGCACAGGACTGTGCAGATGGCCTGGGACAGTGTGTCCTGGGAGTGAGCCCAAGATACTTGTGGCCAGCCCTGGAGAGAGCCAGGGCAGGCCCCGCAGCAGGGTGCCAGGGACTAGCCGGCTCCTCAGGCCCAGCTCTGGCCTGGAAGGAGGTCTCTGGCCTGCAGAGACATTCTTTGGTTTTCTTTTATCCTGCCCGTTGTCCTGTCGTGGGTGGTCGGCCACGACTGCCCCTGGGGAGCGGGTGCCCAGTGGCCAGGGGTTAGTCCAGTGGCAGGGTCTTGCTCCTCCCTGCACAGGCTTATCTTACTCGCTGTCCTGCTGCTGCTGCTGTGTGGGGTCACAGCCAGCTGTGTCCGGTTCTGCTGCCTCCGGAAACGGGTACACAGCCGGCCACACCTGCCACCAACACCTCAGCCTTGCGACCTGACGGTCAGCCCTGTGGGCAGTGACAGCCCTGTGCACAGCACTGTGACCTGTGAGTACCTGCAGACCTCCCTTGGCTTGCCCACCTGCAGGGGGAGCAGGGGCAGGTGAGGGCAGACTCGTCCCCGCAAACGCACTCTGGTTCCCTGCAGCTTACAGCTCTGTGCAGTGCCCGCTGGGCGTGCGGCTGCCCCTTCCCTCTGGGGACCTGGACCTCGACTCCATGACCCCTCCTGCCTACAGCCTGTATGCCCCTGAGCTGCCACCCTCCTATGAAGAGGTTGTCAAGATGGCCAGACCCAGACAGGAAGAGCCACCGACCTCTCAGTAACCCCGTCTCCCCCTGGGGCCTGAGGCCTAGAGACATCAGCGGGGCTCCAGGAGCCGGCTCCAATGCCCTAGCAGCCCTGGCTGTCGTCCTGGCACCCTCAAAAGCAGAGGAAAACTCTCCTGAACCTCCCAGTTGTGCCAGCCACCTTGTGCTCAGAAGGGACCCGCCCAGCACACCCCTACCGCCCTTCCCCAGGGAAGGTCAGCCCGTCCAGCACATTGCTGTAGCCTTGGTTGGCCTTGTTGCTGTGTAACGCCAGGCCGCCCGGCCAGCTGGCCCTGTGTTGGCCGCACACATGAACCCACACTTGGGCATGCACACGGGGGCTGCTGCGTTCAGCCCTGACCCCACAGGCCTGAGCCTCGGAGCTGGCTGTGACACCCCCAGCTTTTTGGAGAGAATAAAGTTTGTACGTAAGTGATCTCCACCTGTAGGAAAAGGCTCTGGGAGGGGCCTGTGAGTAGCCACCCCGCCACTCCCTGGTGCAGGCAGAGGGGCCGGGGTAGGCTTCGACCTGTACCCAGTCTGGCTTTCAGGTTGGTGTCCAGAGCCTGGGCAGTGGGTGGTGCCAGACGTCACAGCAGGAGTGATGGGCCCTGAGCCATGGCTGCCTGAGGAAAACCCTCTCCTTTCTCCAGTCCCAAATCTTTGCCAGCCCCTCCTTTCTGGGCTACATAGGGACAGTGAAACACGCATTTGTACGGCTGGAGTGTTTATTGGCCAGAGGGGGGCAGGGTGGGCTGAGCGGCAGTGTGGGCGGCAGCAGGCAGTGGCCTTCAGGCAGGCCTCCCAGGGCCACAGCACCTGCTCACTGGACCAGCTTGAAGGACTCTCCGGTCATCATGGCCACAAACTCTGGGAGCAGAAGCACAGGTCAGCCAGCAGCCTGGCCTGGGCACCCGGCTCCCAGGCCCATCCCTCACTCACCCTCATAGTCAATGGTCCCATCCCCGTCCTTGTCGGCCTCCTTCATCATCTGCTCAGCCTCTGCCTCATTGAGGGGCTCACCTGCGTTCATGAGCACGTACCTGCAGGGCCCCCACACTGAGTGGCAGCCCACAGGGTTCTGGCCCTCACCCACCCCCTGTCCAGCTCCAGGCCCTACTTGAGCGTGTTCCAGTCGATGTAGCCCTTGCCCTCCTTGTCGAAGACACGGAATGCTGCCCTCAGCTCGCCCTCCTGGTTCTGGGCCTTCTCCCAGTAAATCCCCATCAGGGCCAGGAAGCTGTCACAGTTGAAGAATCCTTTGTCTGCAGGGAGCAAGCAGCAGGCCGGGCAGCGTGAGGGCGAGCCGGTGCGGCCCTCCCTGCTCGTACCCACGGGCGGCCCCCCACCCAGGCCTGTCCCTGCCCGGCCTCACTGTCTCTGTCCACGTCCTTGGCCATGGAGGCCAGCTCACTCTTGGTGGGGTTGATGTCCAGCAGGCTCATGAGGCGCCCCAGCTCTCCGGTCTTCACCTCCCCGTTGCCTTCCTCGTCGAACATCTCAAAGACCCCCTTGTACTCCTTGATCTGCTCAGCTGTCAGGCGCTCTGTCTGCAAGGACACCGGCCTGCACCAGGGCCGCCTCTGCCCCTCGGTCCGAGGCAGGTGGAGGTCCCAGCACACGTGGCACCCTGCCTGTCCCTCCACCTGGCAACCCTGCAGGGCGTGGGGTTAAAGAAGGAGTCCCCCTCGCCCGCAGCCCAGGGTGCTTCCAAACAAGGTGGCACTGGGGAGGGTCGCCAGCAGTGAGCGGGACTCTGTCAGGCGGCCTCAGGGGAAGGACCCGAGAGCCAGAGGCCTGTGTGAGACACCAAGGCTCAGGCCGGCCATGTGGTGGAGTGTCAGGTGAACCCAGTCTCTGGGGCTGGTGAAGGGTGCCGTGGGGGGGGCCTGACCCAGGTCAGGGTGAAGGACCCCAGCCTGTTGTGGTGTTTCTGTCCATAGTCTAGCCCCTGGCTTCCCCCGCCTCCACTGTCATGGCAGCTTTCAAAAGGGCGCCCCTGTCCCCGGGCCACCAGAGCGACAGTCGCATCAGCAGCCAGCAGGGCTCAGCACCCCCTCCTCCCTCTCCCTCCAGCCTTGCCGAACTGCTCCCTCGATTCCCTGAGAGGCACTCACACCCTCGGGTGCCTGTGCTTGGAAGCCCCGTCCCGTCCTCTCTCCTCCTGGTCACGGCTCCCAGCTCCCGCTCCATCACCGAGCCAGCCCACCAGGGACCCCGCCGGGTGCCGGGAGCTGCCTACCATGTCTGCGGCCGGCTGGGAGAGCACTGCGGTGGCGCCAGAGGCGACGGTAGAAGTGTCAGCTGCGTTCTAGCCGGGCCCGGCTGCCGGGGTCCCCAGAGGGCAGATTCCAAGATCCTTGTATGGCCAGGAGGTCCCGCGGCCCTATTTTGGGACAGGCTCGGCCCTTCTCCACCTGGCCCCTTTCTGGCCCTCCTTGGCCTGAACACCCCCTCACCCTGAAGCTCCCTCCCGGACCCTAGGTCCCAGCTAAGGCCCCTGCCCCAGCCTCAGTGTCTGGAGCCAAAGCCCAGATAGACACCACGGGCTGAGGACCAAGGGCAGGAAAGGGGCTGACGGGTGGCCGGGGAGGCCCAGAGTATACACGCATTTGCCCGTTGCTGTTTCCTTTTCACCGTGTCACCCTCCTCGAATCTCCTTTCCCACATTGGCTACCCTTCCACCGTTCTGCCACGGGACCCTCACACAGGGGTCCTCCCGTGTGAGTGTTCCTTCTGAATGCCCACCCTGGCCCCGTGACACCCCCAATTCCTGTGGGCCCAGTGCTTGTAGGCAGTCTCTAGAAACAGGCCGAGGGAACAAGTGCATCTCCTGGCCTGGCCGCCCTGTGCAGAAGGGGCTGCTAGTCTGCACTCGGGGGCTGGCGGGGGGGGGCAGACAGCTGGGCACGGGGTGGGGGTGAGAGGGGGTGAGGCGGGCAGGACCAGGGGCCAGACTGGCTACCAGGGGCCAGACCAGGTTTCCCCTGAGCAGCCAGGGGCTATTCTGGGGTTTCTCAGAGAAACCTGACCCTCCCTTCCACTCAGAAGAGCAGAGCTGGCTCCCGAGGGAGCCTCACGGCCAGGCCGCTCCGTGACAGGCTGACAGAAGAGCACACACACAGCTCCACAGGCGCGCTCAGCCCTCAGACACACACACCGACCCTCACCTCCCCCGAGGGCCTCCTGGCTCCCACCCTGGCATGGAGCGCAAGACCCACCCGCCCGGCCACAGGGCTTGGAGGCTCGCGGGTTGAGGGGACGCCTTCCATCCCTGCCTCCCAGACGCTCCCCACAGAGGCCCAGGCCAGCTGCTGAGGCCGCGGGATTTGTGCTGACCAACAGGAGGGCTGCAGCAGGCACAAGGCCGGAGGGCCCAGGGGCCGGGGTGGAAGGGGACGCCGGCTCCGGGTCTGCGGGGTGGTCCACGGCCTTTGCCCTGGCTGCTCTCTGTGCCTGGTTTCAGGCTTTGTGTCCCGCTCCCTTTGCTTGAAAACTTCAAACTAGAACAGGAGTTGGAAACATTTCAATAAACTGGTCCCATCTACAAGCCCAGAGCACCCCATGTAAGGCAGGAAGCCAGCGGGCCACTGCGGCGAGGCAGGGTGGGGGCTGAGGAGAAAGCGGGCAGGAGAGCTGACCTCATGCGTCCAGCTGGACGGCAGAGCCCGGACTCCGGCGCAGGTACTAGTCTAATGTCCACACGAAGGGTTTGTTCTCATAATTTATTGATTACGGTGGTGAAATCAACATGAAATATTACTCAGGGGGAGCTGACATTTACTGAACATCTGTTACATACCACAGTCTTCTTTTTTAATTTGTGGTTAAAAAAAAACGCATATAAAATTGACAATCCTAACCACTTGTGAGTGCACACTCAGGAGCATGGAGCACAGTCACACTGTTGTACAACCGTCCGTCTCCGAAACTTTCCATCTTCCCAAACCGAAACTCCCCATTAAACGCCCACCCCCCAGCCCCTGGTGCCCACCATCAACTCTTCCCCCATGGATACCATTCCTGCCTAGAAGGGGACTTATACAGGTTTTGTCCTTGTGGACTGGCTTAGGTCACTGAACATGATGTCCCCAAGGTCCCTCTATGCTCTAGCAGGTGTCAGCACTTCCTCCTATTTTTTTAGAGGGGGGAGGGGCAGAGGGAGCAAGAGAGAAAGCATCTTAAGCAGGCTCCCTGCCCAGTGCAGAGCCCTACATAAGGCTCGATCTCACAACCCTGAGATCGTGACCTGAGCTGAAATCAAGAGTCAGATGCCTAACTGACAGAGCCCCCCAGGTGCCCAAGCACTCCTCCTTTTTAAGGTAGAATAAATATGCCCCTGGGCGGGACGACCACAGTTTGTTTATCTGCTTGCTTGTCCGTGGAAAGTCAGGTCGCTGTCACTTCTTTGTTACTGTGATTAATGCTGCACTGAATGTAGTCTGCATGAAGGTTTTAGATGTGATTAACATTCATTTATCCTTTAAAAATATTTTATTATATATTTGACACAGAGAGAGAGAGCACAAGCAGGAGGAGTGGCAGGCAGGGGGAGAGGAAGAAGCAGGCTCCCCAAGGAGCAGGGAGCCCAATGCAGGTCTTGATTCCAGGACCCCAGGATCATGACCTGGGCTAAAGGCAGCCACTTAACCGACTGAGCCACCCAAGCGCCCCTGATGTGATTAACATTTAAATCAGTAGACTTTGCATTTAGCAAATGACTCTCACGATGTGGGTGGGCCTCACCCAATCAGTTGAAGACCTCGAGAGAAAAAGAGTAAGCTCCCCAGAGGAGGAGGGAATTCGGCTTCAGAGGGCCACTGGGATCGAACTGGAACATCAGCTCCTCCCCGGGTCTCAGCCCTCTCAACTCACCAGCCCCACAATCGCCACAAAGGGAGCCAATGCCTTAAAATAAATCAACCTCTTTCCCTCACTCTCTCCCTCTCACTCCCGTTGGCCCATTTTCCTGGAGATTCTGACTGACACAGAGGCCACTAAAGGCGCTACACTCCAAGAACCTGGGCATCCATGTCTGGGCCCCCGGGACCACCCTCCCAACTGCAGGGCACATGGAACTTCCTGTGGCGGGTCTGGAAGGAGGCGTGGGCCCCCGCAGAGAGCAGCTGAACTCACAGAGTGGAAACACAGGCCAGGGTGTAGTGAAAGGCTGCGTGGGCAACAAAGCGATCCCAGACCCTCCCTACCAGCAAGGGCCTCCCCAGGGACTCCTCCCAGGAAGAGACTGGAAACCCATAGACACTGGCACTGGGAGTCCCCAGTGAGATGCCAGCACATGGCCTCCACCCTTCCAGTGCAGACCCAGCTCACCTGCCGCTGTGGCCCCAGGTAGAACTTCTGAAGGGGTAATTTCACGCGGCCTGAGTCCCGTGGCTGGCCTGAGGCTTCGGGCAGCACAGCTGGCCTTCCCTCTGCCTGATCCTGCCCCCCACCCTGTCTCTGGGGTTGACCCCTTGCACACAGCTTGTACCCAAACTCCATCTCGGGGTCAGCTTCTGTAGGACCCAACGTACAACTGAAAGGAGTTTTAGAGATGGATTCCTCACCGGCCGGCTGCAACAGGGCACCACTGGGGACAGGCACACACTCCTTCTTGGGGGTTCACCTGCTGCAGTGGTCACCATCCTGGACTGGGCAGGAGGAGGACCAGAGACCAGGCGGCAGCTCCAGCACCTGACCTGCTGGCAGGACCCTGCTAGGGAAAGCTGCGACCTGGCCATCAGGGGGCTGTCCCCTCAGTTCTAAGACCCAGACCCGTCTAAACTTTCTGCACCCGCAGGGTTTGCTCACCTCTCCCTGGGAAGAGCCGCACCCCCAACCTCAGCGGAAATAGACTTCTGAGGCCTCCTCACCCCACCCCACCCCCGGACAACACTGTCCCCGTCAGGACCTCCACCTCCCTCCTAGCCACTAGGCCTGACAACCAGGGGTAAGTGGCAGCATAACCCTGCTGGGCGTGACAGCTCAAGGACAGCGAAGGTTGAACGGACCGATGGGCTGAGCTGGCAGGAGCTGGGGGAGCACAGGCAGCCCCAGCGGCTCCCTTGAGGGGAGCCGTGGGAGGCGGGAGACTCTGCCCATAGCAGTGGTTCGCATGGCTGCCCCTCTTCCGGCAGCTTCCGCCTGAGACGTCCTAAACCAGCGCAGGGCAGGCCACGGTCTGAGACCCGCACTCTGTGTGGCGCCCACAGCGGCCTCCTCGCCCACCAGCAACGGCGCTGCACCCGCGACACGGTCAGGGTCCTAGTGTGCTGAGCCCCGTCCGCTGTCCGCAGCGTCACCCGCTCAGCCCGGGACTACCCCTTCCCACCCTCAACATCGTAGCTCCTACGATCCCAAGAAAAATTCCATGTCCTAGTCGTGAGTCTTTGTTTCAGGGTCTGCTCGAGCCCAGCCTGGACAAGGGGTAAAGCAAACCCCAGCTCTAGACCAGCGACCGTAGCAGATGAGATGGCGCGCAGGTGTGAGGTCCCCGCAGAGCTCAGGGACGGCCAGAGCTGCTGCTGGAGATCGAAGTCTGTGCAAGACTTTAAGGCAACCACTAAAGTACCAGAAATGGGTTGTATAACTTCCATATCTGTGGAGGAATGAAAGAATAAAGAAAATGTAATGAACCCAACAGAACACCAGAAAGAAGACAGAAGCCTAAGAAAAGCAGCAAGTAATGTCATCAAAGTAAACCCAGCCGCCTGACAGCGCTCTCGGGGGCCAACGCTGGGACAACGGGAGCCAGAGCCACGCAGGCATCCCGATAAGCAATTCATATCCAGAATATGTAAAGAATTCCTACAGCTCACAACAAAATAAACAACCCAATTCAGAAGTGAGCGAAGGACTTGAATATTTTACCAAAAAAGATACACACGTGGCAAAGAAACACAAGAAAAGATGCTCCACATCACAGATCGCCGGGAAAATGCAAGTCGAAAGCGCAATCATCTATCATTTCACACCCGTTATGGCCACAATCAAATAAACAGAAAACAAGTGTCAGGGCAGATGTGGAGAAATCGGGCCCCCGCGCACAGCTGGTGGGAGTGTGGACGCTACGCCTGCCGTGGGAAACAGCCGGGGAAATCCTCCAGAAAGTAGGCACGGAACGGCCACATGACCCAGCAGTTGCAATTCCACGTCTGTACCTAAAAGAACTGAAGAGCGGAGTCCCGACCAGACACCACGCAGCCGCGCTCGTGGGGCGTCACCACAACACGTAAAAGGTAGAAACAACGCAAAGGCACAGCAGCGGGCAGGTGGGGAGACAAAACGTTGTGTACGAATATGCCGCGTATATGGCAGGCGCCAGCTTGACCCGACTGAGGCTCCCTAAACATTACTTCTGCACGTGTCTGTGAGAGCGTCCTTGCAAGAGATGAGCCTCTGATTCCAGAAACTGAGTAAGGAAGAGCATCCTCACTGAGGCAGGCATTGTCTAATCTGCTGATGGCCCAGGTACAACGGAAAAGGGCAGAGGAAGAATGAGTTTATGAGTTTACTCTCCGCCTGAGTGGAATGTCTATCTTCTCTGGCCATCAGAAATCTGTGCTCCTGGGGCGCCTGGGTGGCTCAGTGGGTTAAAGCCTCTGCCTTCAGCTCAGGTCATGATCTCAGGGTCCTGGGATTGAGCCCGGCAACAGACTCTCTGCTCAGCGGGGAAACCTGCATCCCCCTCTCTCTCTGCCTGCCTCTCTGCCTACTGTGATCTCTGTCTCTCAAATAAATAAATAAAATCTTAAAAAAAAAAATCTGTGCTCCTGCCCCTCTGGGCTTCAGACTCCGACCGAACCACCCCACCAGTCGTCCGGGTCTCCAGCCTGCGCAGTGCAGCCTGTGGGACATCTTGGCGTCCACAGCTCCATGGGTCAATTCCTATAGTCAATCTCCTCGTCTCTACACACTTCGCGCACATGTATGTATGTATGTTCCGTTTCCCTGGAGAGCCCTGATACAACATACAAGGGAATTGTTACTAGTCAGCCTCAGAAAGGAGGAAATCCTGACACCTGCTACTTAAGGAGGACACTGGAGGGCAGCAGTGAGGTAACCCCACCTCACAAGAACAAAAACGAAGAAAACGCACAGGCGCGCCTGGGAGCGCAGTCGGCTAAGTGTCCGCCTCCTGGTTTCCGCTGGGGTCACCTGGAGCACAGTCGGCTAAGTGTCCGCCTCCTGGTTTCCGCTGGGGTCATGATCTCCGGGTGGTGGGACGGAGCCCCGAGTGGGGCTCCGTGCTTAGCAGGGAGTCTGCTTAGGATTCCCTCTTCCTCTCCCCTGCTCCTCTCCCCCCGCCCCAAATAAACAAATAAATCTTTAAAAAGAGAAAGAAAGAAAGAAAGAAAAGAAAAGAAAAGAAAAGAGAGGGAAAAAACATACAAATGGTCAACAGATACAGGAAAAAATGCTCAGTATCATTAATCATCAGGAAAACGCAGATCAAAACCACAATGAGATTAGTACCTCACCTGTCAGAATGGCTGGAATCAAAAACACTAGAAATAACAAGTGCTGGTGAGGACATGGGAAAAGGGGAACCCGGCTCTGCACTGTTGGTGGGAATGCAAACTCGTGCAGCCACTGTGGAAAACGGTGTGGAGGATGCTCAAGAGATTAAAAATAGAAGGACCCAGGGGCGCCTGGGTGGCTCAGTGGGTTAAAGCCTCTGCCTTCGGCTCAGGTCATGATCCCGGGGTCCTGGGATTGAGCCCCACATCTGCTGAGCAGAGAGCCCGCTTCCTCCTCTCTCTCTGCCTACTTGTGATCTCTGTCAAATAAATGAATAAAATCTATTAAAAAAAATAGAAGGACCCTATGATCCAGTATTTCCACTACTGTGTATCTATCCAAAGAAAAGAAAACACTAATTTAAAAGGATATATGCACTCCTAGGGGCGCCTGGGAGTCTCAGTCAGTTAAATGTCTGCCTTCAGGGCCGGCTGAGTGGCTCAGTGGGTTAAGGCCTCTGCCTTCGGCTCAGGTCATGAGCTCGGGGTCCTGGGACCGAGCCTTGCATTGGGCTCTCTGCTCAGCGGGGAGCCTGCTTCCTCCTCTCTCTCTGCCTACTTGTGATCTCTGTCTGTCAAATAAACAAATAAAATCTTTTAAAGAAAACAAAATAGAGTTTATTTTGACTCTTAACTCTAGGGAAGAAACGGTGGCTGGAGGGGCACAGGGTAACTGGGGGAGGGGCATTAAGGAGGCACATGATGGAATGAGCATGGGGTGCTGTATGCAGCTGATGAATCACTGAATTCTACCTCTGAAACTAAAGTACTCTATATGTTAATTAAATTGAATTTAAATAAAAAAATTTTTCTTTTTTAAATTTTATTTTTAAATTTTTTTTAAAAGATTGTATTTATATTTGAGAGAGAGAGAGAGAGAGAGACAGCACGAGGAGAGAAGCAGAGGGAGAGGGACAAGCTGACTCTGTGCTGAGCCGGGAGCCCCATGTGGGCCTGATCCCAAGACCCCGAGATCAAGACCTCAGCCGAAATCAAGAATGGGACACTTAGGGACGCCTGGGTGGCTCGGATGGTTAAGTGTCTGCCTTCCGCTCCCGTCATGAACCCAGGGTTCTGGGATTGAGCCTCACATCGGGCTCCCCACTCTGCGTAGAGCCTGCTTCGCCCTCTCCCTCCGCTGCTCCCCCTGCTTGTGCTCTGTTTGTGAAATAAATAAATAAAATCTTTCAAAAAAAAAAAAAAAGAATGGGACACTTAATCGATTGAGCCACCCAGGCGCCCCTTTTAAAAAAAAGTTAAGTTTATTTTTAGAAAGAAATCCAAATGGGGCATCTGGGTGGCTCAGTGGGTTGAAGCCTCTGCCTTCGGCTCAGGTCGTGGTCCTAGTGTCCTGGGATCGAGCCCCACATCGGGCTCTGTGCTCTGCAGGGAGCCTGCTTCCACCTCTATCTGTCTGCTTCTCTGCCTACTTGTGATCTCTGTCTGTCAAATAAATAAATAAAATCTTAAAAAAAAAAAAAAAGAAAGAAATCCAAATACATCAATAACCAAAACAATGCATTGAAAACAATCACCACATAAAGTAGCAAACTGTCCGACTGAGAAAAAAAAAAGTAACAGATCCCACCTGCTCTTTGTTAACAGGACCCAACCTTCAAGGCAGGGCTGCAGGAAGGCGGGCTGCAGGGGTGAAGGGATGCAGGGGTGCAGGGGTGCAGGCGTGCAAGGATGCAGGGATGCCGGGGTGCAGGCCTGGAGGGCGCAGCTCCGCCCCGGGGGGCGTGGCCCGGGCTGCGAGCCTCTCCTCACCCGCGCACTGCTCCAGCGATGGGTGTGCGCGCGCAGCCCCAGAACGTCGTTCTCCCCCAGCACGCCCGGCCTCAATATCGATCACTTATCGATTCACACAGAAGAGCAACGCCAATCTGACAATCTGACTGCCTTCGCCGGCCACCGAGATTCCGATTAGTTTCGAAATCCAGACGCGAGGACACAGCGGAAGTGGTTCCAGGGGCTCGTTTCTCCTGGGGAGGGGGCGAGGGAGGAGCTGCGGGTAACCCGCCCCGAACCCGCACCGGGGCGCCTCGAGCGGAGCATAGGCTGTCTCGGAACAAGCCGCGGCCCCCGGGCTCTTCCTGGGGAGTGCCAGACCCCCGGCGAACGGCGCGGGCCGTGTCCGGGAGGGCACTGCTCCCCTCCCCCCGGCCCCCGCCTAGCTCGAGGCCTGGGCCAGGGCACAGGCCCGCTTGGGGCCCTCCTCTCGGCCTCGGCCCCGCCCCCGGTCCCGTCACTCAGCACAGGCCCCGCCCCGATCCGTCGCTCAGCAAGGCCCCGCTCCCGATCTCACGTCACTCAACAAGGCCCAGCCCCGCAGCACAGGCCCCGCCCCCGGTCCCGTCACTCAGCACGGGCCCCGCCCCCGCGCGGGCCGGCCCTCCGCTCCTGCCCGGAAGCGGCGCGCCCGGCGGCCTCTCCGCACGCCGGCACTAGGCGGCGCTGTTGGGCCGCGTGGAGCCAGCCGGGCCCCCGTCGTCCGCCCGCTGCGTTTGGGATCTGGGGTCGGCGGTCCAGGGCTTGGGACTGGGCAGGGGTCGCCGCCTGTGCCCCCGGCCCGTGCGCCCTCCGATTCTTGTCTCGTAACCCTGCCCTGGAAACCTCCTTTTCGGTCCCACTTTTGTCAGAGAAGCAGAGACCCGCATCTCCCTTTCGCTCCGGCGGCGGCGGGGAGCGGGGCAGGGCGCCAACTGCGCTAGAGTGGAGCCGCGGCGGGCCTTGGGCTGGCCTCCGACCTGAAGCCCGCAGAGAAGGCCCCCGGCCCCCGGATGGCCCTGGGCACCAGGGGGACCTCGGCTCCTGGACTTGGCGTCCGGGGACACTGCCGGGTGACTGGGTGACCGTGCCGGCCCCCAGGGGCTCGCAGCTGGGCCTGTGCCCGGCTCCTCCGAGGGGCTCTGAGGCCCTTCCCTCCCTCGGTCTCGCTAGCACTTGACCACACCGAAGACATTCTGTCCGGGGCCTGGGGCTTCCGGGGGCTCCGTCGGTGAAGCTCCGGTCAAGATCCCGGGTCGGGTGTCCAGTCCCGCGTCGGGCTCCCTGCTCGGCGCGGAGTCTGATTCTGCCTCTGCCCCTCTTCCTTGCTTGTGATCACTCTCAAAGAAATAAGTAAAATCCTTAAAAGGAAAAAAAGAGAGAGGCGCGCCTCAGACCTTTGCAATGGGGTTCCAGCTGGCCCAGCAGCAAGACTGGGGGAGAGGCCTGCAGGTCCAGCCCACACAGAGGGCAAACTGAGGCTCAGGGTGAACCCCCTTGCAGAGGGGGACGGCCCACCCTACCTCGCCGCTCAGCCCAGCCTAAAGCAGCCCCCAGAGCCTGTGGCGCAGGGCCAGGGCCAGGCAGCAGGGGTGGGGTACCCAGGATCAGGGCCTTAGCGGTGCCCCAGTCAGGGCTGATCCAAAGCTCCTCACCCCGCCCGCTCTTCAGTGGCTTCCTCCTCATAGTCTGTCTCAGCCGTCTGGGCCCCAGAGTGCCCACCCAAGGTCTGGGCCCCATGGCCACCGGGGGCTGCTGAGGGACAATGGGGCGGGAAAACAGGCCCTTAGAAGTTTGATCCAGTGGGCTGAGCCATCCCCTCCCCCACCCAGGGTGCCCCAGAGCAGGTCCGGGCATGAGCTTTGGGAGTATAGCGCGGCCCAGCTGGTCCCAGACAGGCGTCACAGCGAGAGCTCCAGGGTCCCGGGCACCAGGCAGCCGACCCACGTGCCTAGCCACACCTGCTGGTTTCCAAAACACCCTGTGCCTGCAGGCCCAGCCCTCCTCAGGAGAGGAAGCCCCAGGGCCTGTGGGTGCTCCTGGCTCCTCCCAGCACCCCTACTGCTTGGGGTTCCAGCCCACCCTTTCCTCCTCCACCTCCTCAGGCACCACGTCCTCCAGCCTCTGAGACCACTGCCCTCGCAGACAACCCTTGTCCTGGCAGATGCCCCCCCGGCCCCCCCCCCCCCCCCGCCTCCGATTGCCCTTCCCAGGCATACCTTGCATCACCTCCCAGCTGGCAGGTGGGCTGGGCCTCAGGGACAGTATTCTTCACAAACAGCCCTTGGCCCCAGGGGTCCTCTCCAGAGGTGCGGCAGGCTGCACCTTCGGTAGCGTCCAGGCTGGCCAGCACCTGCAGGACTGAGACCTGGGGGGGGTGGGAGACCAGGGCGCTGCAGGGGCCCTGCAGAAAGGCCGTCGCAGTCCCACAGCCCTCACCTGCCTGGCCGGAGTGTAAAATGCCTGCCTGACGCAGAGCAGGACCTAGTGGCCAAGAGCAAGTGGGGGCAGAAGAGTGTGGGGGCCCGGTGCCCCCCTGTAGTTCCCACAGATACCCCTATAGCTCCCTGAGCACCCACCTTCCCTTCAGGAGACAGTCTGGGGGTTCTGGCTATTGGGGCAGCCCTTGGGCCCTAGTTAGGGGTCCGCATCAGGGCTCCCAAGGCAGTCCCGTTGTCCTGATGGGGCGGCCTCACACAGGGGCAGGAGAGCAGCTGGTCTGAGGGAGGACAGGCTGGGGCAGGCAGGAGGGGACCAGGTCATCTCCCCCAGTGGATGAACGGTGGGGCCCGCAGGGATGAGGTGCAGAGGGCCCTCCGGGAGCAAGACCCCCGCCACCCCCACCACCTGTGCTTCGGGCAGCTCATTCATTCAGGGGCTGCTCGGCATTTGGCCCTGGGGAAGGAGGGGTCTCTGCTCCCCAGACAGCCCAAACCACAAGAACCAGTAAATAAGAACGGGTCATCGAGAACTGGAAGAGACTGGGGCGGGGGGGGGGGGTGCTGCCCTGGGGACTTACTGAGGAGGAGGCAAGGTGACAGGAAGAGGTGACCTTCCCGTTCTTCTGAAGAGCCCCCAAACCTGGTCCTCAAGGCCTCCATGAAGCTGGCTTCCAGCTTGGTCCTTTCCCTGTCCTGCCTCCTGGCTGTGTTCATACATGTCTCTCTTCCACGCCACCTCTGGGACCCTGTAGCTCCTGAGTCCATTCCTGGGACACCCCCCACCCATGCTGATCCCCACTTCCCTGGCCACACCACCCTTTTGTCTGCAAAGTCCCTTCCCTCTCTCTGGGGTTCTCTTCCTTCTCACCTCTCTCCCTCTGGGGGCGAGGGGACATTAGCAGCTCAGGGACATCCTTGGCTACACACTCTCCCCCACGCCCACGGCCCTTCATGTTCACTACACAACCACTTCTCTCCCCAACATCTATAAGCATCTCAGACTAGAAAGATCCAAACCACAACACACTCTTCCCCTGTGCCACCAGACCACCCCCTCCAGCTGCCCCTCCCCACCCTCCAGCTCACCACCTGGCTGCTCACACAGGCACCCTCTGTCACCCCTGCTCCTTCCATGCCCTCATTCCTGACCCACCACAGCCTCCTCATTCCAGAATACGTGGCCCTGTCCAGCCTGTCCAGCCCACTGTGCTACTCTCCACACAGCTCACCCCGCCCTGAGGCAGCCAGAGGGGCCTTGCCCTTGCTCTGGCCCCCCAGGGGCTCCCATCGCCATAACAGGACTTGTCCTCCTCACTGCCACAGGCCCTAAGGGAGCTGACCACTTCCAAATGTCAGAAAGTCTAAGACACCACCCACAGCCTTCTCCTGAGTTCATCTTTTTTTAGGAAATAGCTGATAAATGCCAATGGCTTTTTATTTTCAGTGAAAGAAATGTAGTTCCTCAAATTCCTATGGAATTGCAAGGGACTCAAAATAGCCAAAACAATCTTGAAAAAGAACAGAGCTGAGAGTCAGAGGCTCACACTTCCCGATTCAAAACTTATACAAGGGGTGCCTGGGTGGCTCGGTCAGTAGAGCACGCGGACTCTTGATCTTGGAGTCACAAGTTTGAGCCCCACATCCGGTGAAGAGATTACTTAACAATAAAAATAAAAATTTTTTTTAAAAAGTCTATGAAGTTACAGTGATTGAAACAATGTGATATTCATAAGAACAGTCACATAGACCTGTGAAGTACAACGGGAGCAGAGAAAGGAACCCTCAGTGCGGCCAATTGATTTCCAACAAGAGTGCCAAGACCATTCAATGGGGAGAGGACGGTTTTTTCAACCAATGGTGCTGGGAACACTGGATGTCAAGAAGCAAAAGAATGAAGTTGGACCCCTACCTCACACCACATATGAAAATTAACTCCAAATGGATCGGAGACCTCAGTGTAAGAGTTAAAGCTGTAAAACTCTTAAGAGAAAAAACAGGAGTAATCTTCATGGACTTAGATTTGGCAATGGTTTCTTAGATATTACATTGAAAACACAAAAACCAAGAAACAAAAAAGGAAAAAGAGATACAGTAGCGTTTATCGAAATTAAAAATTGTTGTGCGTCGGATGACACTCTCAGCGGAGTGAAAAGCAGCTAATGGAGCCAGAGGAAAGATATCGGCAAATCACATATCCGATAAAGGTCTAGTGTCCAGAATATATAAAGAGATCTTACAACTCAACAACAACAACAAAAAACAAGTTCAGAGAAAGGCAAGGATCTGGAATACATGGTCCTCCAAAGAAGATATGCACATGCCCAACGAGCACAGAGAGAGAGGATCAGCACCGCCAGTCACGAGGAAAGTGCAAATCAAACCACAAGGAGATACCACTTCACACTCACTAGGGTGGCTGGAATCGAGAGGCAGACAGTCACAGGTGTCGGCAAGGGTGTGGAGCATTAGGAGCCCTTGTGCGCTGCTGGGTGGGAATGTAGCATAGATCAGGGGCTGTGGGAAATAGTTTGGAGGTTCCTCAGGGTAGACACAGAGCTGTGTATGACCCCACAGTTCCACACCTAGATAAATATATAAAACCGCAGCAACTGAAAACAGGTATTCAAACCAAAGCTTGTAACGAACAATCATAGCAGCTCTCATCGCAATGGCCAAGAGGTGGCAACAGCCCAAATGTCCACCCGAGGAGGAGTGGGTGAGCGAAGCGCGGTGCGTGGGATTACTTGGCCGCAGACAGGACGGAGGCACCGCCAGCTGCTGTGAGGCGGCTGCCCCTCGGGAGAAGCCCGACACAAACGCCAGACACAAAAGGTCTCGTGCTGTATGAATCTGCTCAGATTCATTCAAGTGCTTGGAACAGACAAATTCATGGAAACAGAAAAATCGGTGGTTGCCAGGGCCTGGGGGACGGAATGGGAGGTGACTGCTCAACAGGCACGGGCTTTCCTTCTGGGCCGATGAAGATGTTCTGGAAGGAGAGGCCGGGCATGTGCCTGAGAGTGTGGAAGTCGTGAGTGACAATAGCTGTGCACTTTGAAAGGGTCTAAATGGTAAACTTGATGTGACGTGTATTTTACCACGATTTAAAAGAGAAAACTGACATGGTAGAACCCTATGTGGGCGAGCGTCTGAGGGGGTCTCCCCTGCTGGTTGGAGGTCGGGGGATAGGGGTGCCTTGTGGGTGGGAAGTTCTTCACAGAGACTCGATCCCCTGAGCCAGGCTGGTGGGCTGGGAGCTCTGGGGCTTGCGCCGGGATGCCGAGTCCCTGCACACTCATGGGACACGCGGTATGGAGGGTCTTTTTGTTGGCGAGGACAGGCCTTCCAAATCTTGCCAGAGAAGAGAACGACAGCACTTGGGACAACAACCAGGATACGGGCCCAGAGAAAGGGCCGTTCTTGCCTGGCGCCCCGGGGGCCAGGGTGTGCCTGTGTCAAAACCCAGGTGGCCTGGGCTGGCAGATGTGACCTGGCGGTCTGTGGATGACGTGGCACGTGACATGGCATGACTCAGCAGGGGATGCAGCGGCGGTGACCCGGCTCACAGTGTGGCCGCCCCTCGCATCCACACCCCTTCCCCTCTATGCTGCTGCTGGTCCTGACTCTGTCCCGCTTCCCCAGCTCCAGGCAAGGCCACCAGCGCCTGCCCGCCTGCTGGAAGTGGCTTTGAGGGGCATCTTCTTTTCAGAGGACCTGAGTCCAGGCTCCTGGGGTGCCCCTGGATCCATCTTTGGGCTGCCCCTTGCCTGGCTGGGACTGACAGGGCAATGGGTGCAGGAAGGCTTAGCAGGCAGCCCTGGGGGGCCGGACCACCCACCCTCCTCCCGTCCACAGGGTCACAGGTGCAGGCTGTTTACATGGCAGGTGCTGGTGGGGCTAAGTCCCAGGGCACTGTCCCTGGCGAAATGAATCCCCAGAACAGCCAGAGTGCCTGTCCCCAAGGCAGGGCCCCGGCAGCAGCAAGCCGGGGGAACTGGAGACCAGGAGAGGTCTAGCACCTGCCCAGGTGGGTGGCTTTCACCCTACAGCGTCCTTCCCCCATCAGTCCCTGTTCGTCACAGCTGCAGCAGAAATAAAGGGGGAGGTAGCATCAAGCCTGGGTTCAGGCTGGGGTGTGGGCAGAAGCCTCGGTCGCCCTGCACGGGCCTGCAGCCCGCCCAGCCAGCGTGGCCTGCCCGTGGACATGCGACACTGGGGCTGTGTCCCCACTTCCTGGCCTCAGGGCCCACACACCCAAGCATGCTCAGGCCTGTTGGCGGCACCTCAGGGCAGAAGGCTTGGCCTGGCCAGGGATGGGGTGTTTCCCAGAATCCCAAGGCCTGACGGAGGCCGCAGCCGCCCCCAGCCCTCACCCCACAGGTTCTGTCTCCCAGACCCCGTCCACTCTGGGCGCTGGGGCCTCTGCCCACTGTCCTCTTGCACCTGTTTATGGGTATGAGGGTCTGAGTGTGCCCCTCCCTGACCCCGGTCTCTCTCTGAGTTGACAACACACTCGCTTGGTCCCTGGCTCCGTGTTCCCAGCGCTGGCCCAGGATGCCTGCTGCATGGCTGGCGGCCACTCTCCAGGGCTGCGTGGGTGACCGTCCGGCTTTCTGCAGGCGGCTGGGGAAGGTCTGTCGGGAGCAATCATGCCTCCTTGCCAAGGGAGCCTCCCAGCCCAGAACGGGACATGGGGCTGGGCTGGGTGGAAGCACTGGCTGCGTCATGGGACACCTTGATGCCCCTGCCCCAGGAGACCCCCGAGGCTGCCGTCAGGGGCAGAGCAGCCCGGGAAGCCAGTCTCTGCCTCCAGCATCCAATTTCAGGATGGAGCAGGCCAGAGGCTGGGGCAGACGGGCCTGAGCCAGGAGGAGCGGGGAACTGGGGCGTCTGCGGGCCTTGAACCCAGCAACCCACAGAGGCTTCATTTTCTAAGTGGCTCAGCTGTTGCCTAAACCCTGCTTTTAGCCAAGAGGCAGGTAGGGACACCTGTGTCTTTCTCTATCCAGAGCCCTCTTCTTCCTGGTGACAGCAGCTGCCTTTGCTCTGGGGGCTGTGTGTTGTCCCCAGCAGGGGCACTGACTGTGGCCCCTCCATTCCCTGCCTCCAGGGGCTGGCCACAGGACAGAACAGGGTCAGGATAATGAGGAAGCCCGCCCCTCCTTCCTTCTTCAGCCGTGCACTCTCCACCTGGGGCCAGGAAGGATCTTCTGGATCTGCTGGAGGGCCTTCAGAGCCTCCTGCCCTGAGGTGCCGCCAACAGGCCTGAGCATGCTTGGGGGTGGGGGTGGCCCCTGAGGCCAGGAAGCGGGGACACAGCCCCAGTGTCGCATATACCACGGGCAGGCCACACTGGCTGGGCAGCCCCTGCCCGACCCCGCCATCCATAGGGCACCAGAAGTCCCCGCCACGCAGCACCCCACAGAGGAAGGTGGGCTCTCTCATTACAGGCATCTTGGGAGGGCGGCTCCGATATTTGCTAGAGCTGAGCATGGCCCCTATGGTCTCAGCCCACTTGGGAGGGCTCGTTCTGGGAGTGGCGAGAAGGCCACCAGGACCCTCCCTTGGGTGTCTGCTCCCCGCTTGCCGCCCCCTTGGCACTTTCTGATTCTCCACTGCCCCCCAGGTCTTGGTAGCCCCCATGAGGGATGTCTGCTTTGTGACCAAAGGGAGGTGACGAGGAGGGTCATGGGCTTGGAGGTTAGGTCGTGAGAGGCATGGCGGGGGACTCAGGGACAAGGGACAGACCTGGGAGGGAAAGGGGCTGCTTCTGCTGCATAGGGGAGGATCCAAGGGTCCTTCACAGTCTGAGAACAGCCAACAGGAAATAGCCAACATCTTCCCCAAGGCCACAAGGCACACTGTGCCCTGCGCTCTCAGTCCTCCACCCTTTCCTGGGCCCTGAAGCTGCCCAGCCCTCCCACCCCCACACCTCAAAGCCTGCTCTGCTCCACTGACAGTCATCTTCCCCTGGGCCATCCTGCTCTCCCCACGTCCCTCCAGCGGACCTCCCAAGTCTTCCAGCCAACCTGCCCCACATCAGGCTGGGCCTGGGCCTTCCTGGCCCCGGGTGGAGAGGGCACCGCTGAAGAAGGAAGGAGGGACGGGCTTCCTCACTATCCTGACCCTGTTCTGTCCTGTGGCCAGCCCCTGCCTCTGGCAGCCTGGAGAGCTAATTAGCGCTTCTTCTGGATTACCTCTCCCTCCCTTCCCCGCCCCAGTCCTGTCATCTGGGGCCGGGGAAGGGGGGCAGGGTCAGGCTCCGGTTCACCAACTAGAAGAAAGGCAGGAGGGCTACCCAGTGAAGGAACAGACCAAGCTTGGCTGGAAGGGAGCCTCCCCCACTGCCCTGAGACCCTTTCAAGCCGGGCTTGGAGCATGGCCCCCGGGCTTGGGTCCTGGTCACGTGCACAAACTGTTTGAATAATTCAGATTTAAAAAGACCTACTTTCCGGTCACACCATTTCCTGCTAAAGAGCAGATGGGGGGAGCATCTGAATAATGCATTCGCACACCCTAGGTTTTCAGCTGAGGCTGGGCACTGGGCCAGCCTCCTTGTTTCAGCCCCAGGCCCTGCTCAGCCCTGTGCCACCTGGCTGGTCCGGCCTCTAGCGGGGTAGCGGGGTACCACTGACAGGGTGTGGCCCTGGACTCGGACTTCGGGCTGGTCTCTAAGCCACTTATCTAGAGAAGGAGGGAGTGTCTCCAGGAAATCAGGAGGTTAGCTGGGTACAAATTCTCCATGCCGTGGCAGCAGGTCCGCCATGGGCTCTGATTTCTGCCCCACTGAGGAGGGGGCTGGGCGGCAGTTGGGGGCCAAAGCTGCAGGAGGCCTGGGCAAAATGGGGAGAGGGGAGGGGAAGGAGGGCAGGCTCCCCAGAAGGCCCTTCATACCCTTGAGGCCCAAAAATCTCTGGCCGGGGCATGTGTCCCCAGGGCCAGAGGGCCCTGCTACTTGGGGACTGGCCTTGGAGAGGGTAGAAGAACCCTGGGACCCTGTGGCTTCCACACACTGAAGGGAGAGGAAGCCCCAGTCTGTGTTGGAGATCTGGAAAGAAGGACTAAGGCTCTCTACTTCTTTCCTCCTGCCTTCCCCTCGACTTTGCTCTCACACCATCCATAAACATGTAAAGGAGGATTTCAGGCCTGGGCCACACACCTGCAGATTAGCCGGGGCTCCCCGTCTACACCCAGAACCTCAGATGGCTGGTGCAGACTCTGGCCTTGTGTTCTCGTGTGTGGCCTTGCTCTGTGGCCTTGGTAGGAACTAGGGATGGGCCCCATCAGGCCTGCAGTGGGAACAGACGAGCCTCCGGGCGGGCCCTGTCAGCACCTCCACTGCACAGTCAGGCCAGGCTGGTGGGGGATGGCTTCTGAGGATACCACAGGTTTCTTCCCATCCCCGCAGGAGTGCAGAGGTCTCCAGAGAGACCATCACCCCCATTTCTTTCTGCTCTGCTGCTGGCCCTGCCCCACCTCATTCCCCCTTCCTCCTTCTCCTCCTCCTTTCCCATCTCATTTTCTGCCTCTCCCTTCTCATTTCCACATTTCTAAGTTCTGGGCCTCGGTGGGCACTGAAGGCTGGCATCTGGCCTGCTGGTTTCAGAGGTATGTCACTGACCCTGAGTCTGAACCCTCAGGTCCATTGTTTCTGAGACCCACCTGCCAGTGCTCAGAACACTCGTCTTTCCAACATCGCATCAGCCAGCCCTCCTCTGGAGCAGTGGGGAGCACCCCAGCGCCGCCAGCCTTCTTCTGGACACAGCCATTCGATTCCAACACCCCCAACTGTCCTGCCCCTCTGGCTGTCGTGCCGAGCCTTGTCCCTCTCATTCAGACCATAGAGCATCACTCCAACCCCTTTCCCCCATCCCATGGACCTTCCCTGAGGACCCACTGTGTTCCTTGTGCCCTGCTTAGTGGGTGGAGCAGCAGGCAAGGGAGTCAAAGCACCATCTTCATCAGGGGAGGTGGGCAAGGAGTGAAGCCGCCCACAGACGGAACCAGGTGAGTTCTGGGAACAACAGCTAAAGAGGAATGTGGCCAAAAAGGCACTGGGGAAGGACGAAGGTGCAGGGCCGGGGAGACCTTTCTGTGGAGGAGACTGGAGGTGATGGAGGAGAAGCTCCCAGGCACATGGAGCCACAGGGGCAGTGTGGATGTGGTGACCGGTGTGTTTAAGGAGCGGAGAGGAGCCAGAGCTCTGACCAGCAAGGAGCACAGAGGAACCTGGAAGCTGCGGGAAGGGCAATGGAAACTTGTGGTGTCCTTGCTGGGGTGGGGCTGTGGTGGCCCAGTGGGGGTCAGAGCCCATGTGGGGTGAAGAGGTTGGGGTGGTAGCCATCATGGGAGACTGGTTACATGATGGCGGGGGGGAGACTTCTTGTGTGTGTGTGTGTGTGTATGTGTGTGCATGTGTGTGTGTGTGTGCATATGTGTGTATGTTTGGACACATTCATTCCCCAGCCCCATCTGCTGAAGCAACGGCATTCCAGTAGCAGTGAGCACACCGGAGCCCTGATCCTGGCTTCTAAAACACCATTCCCCGTTAAAAGGAACCAGGACTCCTTGCAGAAATGGCTGAGTTCAGGGCAGCGCAGGGAGAGCGTAAGCTGAGTCCGGTGCATCCGGTACCCGGAACTGAGGAAGGGCTCCGAGAATGATGGGGACACGCTTGCATGCTGGTAGGAAGATCCCATAGAGTGGGAGGGGGAGGGACTGGGTACACTCTTCCCTGGGTGGAAAGGTATGGGCTCCAGGCCTGAAGGGTACACACGGGCCTGGAGGAAAAGGGGCCTGGATCTGGCTTGGGGTGACTAGGGTCAGGGAGGGGCTGTAGGATCCAAAGAGAGGCAGCCTGTGGGTGATTAGTTGTTGGAACTGGGGAGCCAGGGGAAAGATAGAGGTGGTGGTCTGGAACCCTTCCACTGACATTTCTGGGGCTGCACATATATGACCCACGTTTACCTCCTTTCTGCTCCCTCCTGAGGAGCTTCAATTCTTAGCAGCCTTCCAAAGGTTGACCATCTGTCTCCCTCCTGACACTCTTTTCCGTGCTCACACCTCCACGTCCAGGCGGCCATTCCCAACAGGAGCGCCTTAGACTTGATCTCCGGAGACCACACACTGCCCCCACCCGCCCAAGCTCACAGGAGCCCCACGGCTGTCTCTGAGACTGGCCCTGTTCCCCCGACCCTCGGTTGGCGGGGGTCCATTCCCGGGCCGGCAGAAGCTGGGCTTCCCTGGAGGTCGACCCCGTCCCGCGTGGGCCCCTTTGGGATCCAGTCAGCTTGTTGGCACCCCCAGGCCTGGCGGCCAGCCTGGGCTGGGTGCGTGCTCATGCAGGTAGCCGTGCAGAATGCAGGTGCAGGGTGCTGAATGCAGGGTGCAGGATGGGATACTGTGCGCGGGATGTAGGGCGCGATGCTGGAATGGGTACCGGTGCAGGGCCTGGAGAGTCCCAGCTGTGGTCCGGCGGCCTCCACCCACGTCCATTTGGCTGGGAAGCCGAGCGGGTCCGCAGCAAGGAGCCCCCAACCCCGCTACGGCAGGGGCGCCGCGCGAAGACCCTGGGGCACCCGCGAGGGTCACATCAGGCCCGGGGGGCTGTCCCGCGAGCCGCTTCCCCTAGGGCGGGCGCTGCCCCTTTAAGCGGCTCGCGCACGCTCCTGGGGGCCGCGCGGGGAGGAAGCGCGCGGACGTGCGCGCGTCGGGGCCGCGGCCGGGCCGTGCGTGCGCGCGCGGCGTGCGCGGTGACGCGGCGTGGGGTTTCCCGAGGCTGCGGGCAGGGGCCGCCGCGCCCATCCCGATGGCTGGAGGCGTCTGAGGGGCGGACGGAGGCGGCGGCGGAGCGGGAGCGGGAGCGGGAGCGGGCGCGGGCGCGGGAGTGGAGCAGCCGCCGCGGGACCCGACCGATCCTCGCCGGCGCACCTGCCCGCAGCGCCCGCGGAGCGGCCCGAGCGCGACCACCTCCAGAGCGGCGGCCGAGGCGGCTGAGGCGGCGGGGCGCGGGCGAGACCGGCGGGACGAGGCGCCGAGGTGAGCGCGGCGGCCCCTGCCCCTGCCCGGCGACCCGGGCCCGGCCCCTCCCCCGCAGTCGCCCTCAGGAGCCGCCCCGCCCCCACCCTCCCCGCCCCCACCCCGCCGCCTGGCCGCGCGTCTTCCTGCCCCGCCCGGGTGGGGTCGCGGGCCGGGAGCGGGCGGGGACCCTGCGGGCTGCGGCTGGGGTCCGGGCCCTGGTTGGCGCTCGGCTGTCCCAGGTCCGGGGTTCGGGGTCTGCGGCCGGGATCGGGGTCCGGAGCTCGGGGACAGGGGTCGGAGGGGCCGGGGTCTGGGCGCGGGGGCTCTGGGATCCTGGCTCCAGGGCTGGGGTCTCGGTTCCAGGTCCGGGGCCCGGCGTCCCGAATCGGGGCGGGTGTCGGGTCCGCGGCGCGGGGCCCGGGTCCCAGGTCGGGGTCCGCGGTGCGCGTCTGGCCCGACCTGCCTGCGCGGGGGCCGTGTGCGGGGCCGGGGTCTCGGGCTCGCGGGCCGGCGGCGAGAACAAAGGGAGCGGCGGGCGGAGGAGCTCGTCCTTCGCTCCTGGGCGCTGAGTCCCGACACCTTTTCTGGGGCCTCGGAAGTTGGCGCCGGCGGCGGCCCGCGGAGAAGGGGGGCCGCGGAAGGAGGAAGCTGAGGCGCGGCCGGGCGCCGCGGAGGCCGCCAGACACAAAGGGCTGAGCCCGGACGGCCGAGCGCGGCGGGCCCCAGGGCTGGCGTTCCGAGCGCGAAGTGGGAGGCAGCCCCGCCGCGAGCCCGCCGTCGTGGGCCCCTCGCCGGGCGCGGCGCGGGCGGGGCGGGCCGGGGGCCGGGGGTGCGGGCGGCGGGGCGGGCCGGGGTCCCCGCGCCCCCCGCCCCCGCGCCGAATGAATGGCTCGGGCCGGGCGCCGCTACAAGATGGCGCGTCGCCGCCGCTGCCATTGTCAGCCGCCGCGCGCTCCCGGCCTCCTGCGCCCCGGCGGTGTTGGGGGCCCGCTTGCGTTATGTGGCGGGCGGGGGGCGCAGGGGACCCCGCGAGCCCTGCGCCCGCGGCGGGTGGGGGAGGGGCGCTGAGCCGAAGATCCCGCCCGGGGGGTGGCCGAGCCCTCGGACTCTCGAAGCCCCCCTCCCTCCGGTATTTTTCCTTGCGGATCGTTTGCGTTTCCGAAGGTATTGATACCGCCTCCAGCGCCCCGGATTGCACCGCTGCGCGCGGAAGTGGTAGTGTCCGCCGGCTCCGCCCGCTGCACGGAGGCTTCTGGCCGGGACCGTGAGCCGAGCGGAGGCCCGCGGCCCCGTGTGACGGTCTGTCGGGGCGGGAGGCTGCGGGACGCGGCAGTTCCGGGAACGCAGCTAGCGTGTCGGTGCCGCAGGCCTGTGCAGACCCCTGCGCCTGCTGTGCCCGCGGCGGTCTCTGTTGTGTGTCTTCTGTGCGTCCGAGCGCTCCGCTCTCGCGGGAAGGCCCGGCCGCTGCTCCGGAGACCGAACGGGCCCGAGCTTGGCTTCGGGGTGAGCAGACAAACGGAAGCCCCGCTTTGTGGGAGTCCCTTTCCACTCTAGATCGGGTAGGATGCCCCGAGAGTTCCGATGAGTAAGTTTACAGGGATTTTTTATTGTCGAATTTGAAGCTTTGGTTTTGGGGGGGGGGGTGGAGGGGTTCTTTCTTTGAAAGTAAGGTTTTAGTTTGAATTCTCCTAGATAGGTAGGGTCTATTCTAGATTCCTCCGGAAGGTGTATATTGCAACAAGAAAGTGAACAGGCAGTTCCTTTTTTGCTTCCTTACTAATACCGGGTGTGTGGGTGGGGACAGCGTTGGTGCCACCAACATGGGAGCAGGTCTGAGATCCGCTCCCCAGCACGACTGGATGGGAGCTTTCTAACAACTGGAACTGGCCGGAAATGGAGAGCATCTGGGGTGGTTGGTTAGAGACCGATCTTTTCGGACCCAGTAGGGGGTGAGGGGGTGGGACCTCTGGCTGCTGGGAGGCTGGGACTGCGGGGCCCCTCTCTGCCCAGGTAGAGGCTCCCGGCTTGCTTCCGTGCTCCTTCAGTCACGGCGTTACAAGTGCTCCAAGTTTTTCTTAGAAGTGGGAATTTGGGAAAGCAGAGTTAAGTTTTGTGATTGTGCCTGTGACTTACGCCCATTTCTTTCTGCCGGGGGGCGGGGGGGGGGACCGTGTTAGGGCTACATTTCATCTTCTGTCCGGATGATTCAAGAGTACGTCTAGAAGGGAAACTGTTCAGCCATGCAGTTTTGATTCAGAATTGATACTTCCTTCAGTGAACAACTACTGGACAAAAACTGTTCCTCGGGTGTGACACTGGACTTCTCCAGGGGGCTGTGTGGATAGCATCACGGAAGTACTCACCCGTTGAGTTAATGTCCATTGAAGGACATTAGTGATACCTTTAAAGATTTCTTTGTTTAATATTTTGAATTACTTCTGCTTGGAGGGGACTTGTAGTAAGTTTCCTCAGATTGAATTTTCATCTCAGAACAGATCTAGAAGACTGTTAAAAGACTGCAGAAAAACGTAGTTGTTGTTTTTTAAGATTGTATTTATTTTCGACAGAGACAGCACAAATCGGGGGAGAGGGAGAGGGACAAGCAGACGCCCTAATGAGTAAGAAGTCCAACTTCAGGCCAGGACCCAGGACCTGAGCCAAAGTCAGACAACTGACTGGGCCACCCAGGCGCCCCTGTACTGTCTTTTTTTTAGAGTAAAACTTAAAGGTTCTTTTCAGATTTTTTTCATGCCTAGTGACTTTGATTGCAAAGCTTGAATCACCTTGGTAGACTAATAGTGACAGCTTGAGAAAGGGACTGATTTTATGAGGACTTATTTTTCAAAGCTCTGTTCTGTGACTTTTTCCTTTGCTAAATGTAGCCCTGAGATTTCTGTTGTCCATGGGCTTGTTTGAAAACATTGTATTTCTACAAATCACTTTGAGAAAGATCTTCAGGATATCTTTAGACTTGCCTATGCACCATCCGTTGGTTTTTTAGCTAATACATTCTTTAATGAGTAGCGTTGATTTTATTTTAGACAATAAATGCAGTATTGGCATTTATTATAGTTTCTTCACTGGATTGTTTTTTCTCTGACCGTGTTGGTTTCTCTGGCTCATGTTGGTCTCCAAATTGGATTAAATTCTTACTGTCTACAGACTTTGGCTTTTAAAAGCATTAGTGGATTGGTAACAGATATTCTCAATGTTATTATCTGGGCTTGACCATATGGCTGTATTATTTTGAAACCTCTGTTATCCCAGTCTAGTAAGTCAGTGAACAAAAATATCTTAGAATCTTTTAAGCCTGGGAAAAATTCTGATTTCGGGATTGCATTCGTTGCTGAATGGTTAGAGAAAGTACGAAGATGGGCCAGTTAGGTGTTGGTTTAGTGAACATACGATGGAGAGATAACAAGAGGCTTATATCGACACTGAGGTCAGATGCACATTTCACACACAGAATCCGGAAAGGTGGAAGGAAGGGCTGGTCTGAACGTATGTGGGGGTGTGTGCCTGCATTGGGTAATGCAGCATCATGTTGAGTGTTCTGGTAAGAAAATGGAACAGCACTTCTTTCTAAAGCTCTGTGTTTTGCTCCAGAACTCTTATTTGGGAAATAAGGCAATCTGTAGGCATTTAAGTGGGTCCGTTAAACCTTTTAGTCCTTTTTTGTGGTGGTGCCTTGGATCACGTGCCCTGGTAATCAATGGAAAGAAATTCTTGGTGGCTTCCAGTGATAAAAAGCTTCTTTTATAGAGTAATCTTGCTTTCTTTTTCTTAAAGACTTAAGTATCCACTTACTTGATTTAATAAACTGAAGTTCTGGGGAAAGCCATTTCTACAAAAACGTGTTTAAAAGACCAGAGGCACCTGGCTGGTCAGTCCGTAGAGGCTGAGACTCCTGTCTTCGGGGTGTGAGTTTGAGCCCCACGTTGGGGGTAGAGATTACTTAAAAAGAGAAAAACAAAAAAAGTTAAAGATCAAGTCAAGGAGCACCTGGGTGGCTCAGTCTTCGACTCAGGTCATGATCCCAGGGTCCTGGGATCAAGCCCTACATAGGGCTCCCTGCTCAGAGAAGGGCCTGCTTCTCCCTCTGCCTCTGGCCTGCCTGACCCCCCTCCCTTGCGTGTTCTCTCTCTCTCTCTTTCAAAAAATTAAATAAAATCTTAATCAAGTCAGGATTATCTGGGGTAATTTTTAAGAGATTACTCAGTTGAACCTATATATTGGCACTGATAAAAGGATATGATTTAGTAATTAGCCACTCCGAACTTAATGCATTTTACCAAGACGGAAAAAGACTTGTATATTCTTTAGCCTGTCAGGATGAGAATTACCAGGGAATTGGTTGAGCATACTGGTTACTTGTGGGTAATTGTATATTCACGTATATCTGTCTCCTGACTCAGTCCTGTGGCGATGATAAAATACAGTCCTGACGAGTGTTCCAGGTTCTCTCGACTGCCTGTCCAATGTTGTAGCTGATAAAGCTTTAACAAATTCCGGACATGTTCTAATTAGACAACAGAGTGTTGTGTTAAAGCCTCTACAGTAGGTTTTCAAAAAATTGTCGTAGGAACTTTAAAATAATTCATAACTTCTTGGGGGCACCTGGGTGGTTCAGTGGGTAAAAGCCTCTGC
This sequence comes from Enhydra lutris kenyoni, assembly GCF_002288905.1. Lineage (NCBI taxonomy): Eukaryota > Metazoa > Chordata > Mammalia > Carnivora > Mustelidae > Enhydra > Enhydra lutris. The sequence continues at coordinate 19,276,186 of NW_019154122.1, forward strand.
CTTCGGCTCAGGTCACAATCTCAGGGTCCTGGGATCAAGTCTGGCATTGGGCTCTCTGCTCAGCGGGGAGCCTCCTTCTCCACCCCCCCCCCGTCTTTCTGCTTACTTGTGATCTCTATTTGTCAAATAAATAAATAAAATCTTAAAAATAAGATAAAATAATTCGTAACTTCTTGAGAGGGAGAGAGGGTCCCTCCTTTCTGAAAGGACTGCTACCGTGGAGTTAAAGCCGAGTGCTGTAATTCAACTTGCTGGTTTGGGTGTGGATTTTTACTTAACTCTGTCCGTTTTCTTACATGTAAAGCAGGTATTCTAGAACCTCCTTTCCTAGCGGGGGTTTGAGGATAGAGCGAGCAGACAGATGTATGAAGCTCTTCCAGCAGCAGTGCCTGGCCCACAGTATACCCTTTAGCCCTTTCTGGTGCTAGTGGTCTTGCTTTGCCAAAATCCTTTAACTGTGGTGATGTTAAATGTTATAAGAAGACAGCTTACTAAGAGATTTTCTTTTCTTTCTTCCTAACGGTTCCAGAGGAACATTAATTCAGAGGATGGAATATCTGTATCAGATGTCTTTGCCAAACCCTGTCCAGTTTACTACCTCACTTTCTCCAGAGTCTTCTCACATGGTTTTCTTTTCTTGAAGGGCTTTCCTTACCTTTATAGGAGAATTTTGATACTATAATTCATTTTGAAAACTGGCAAAATTATTGTTTTGGTTTTTTTTAAGATTTTATTTGAGAGAGAGCACAAATGGAGAGCATAAGCAGGGGGAGCAGCAGAGGGAGAGAGAGAAGCAGGCTCCCCGCTGAGCAGGGAGCCTGATGTGGGGCTCGATTCCAGGACCCTGAGATCATGACCAGAGCCGGAGGCAGACGCTTAACCGACTGGGCCACCCAGGCGCCCCTGAGTATATAAAAATCTTAAGCACCACCCCCAAAAAAGAAAAAGTGCTTATTCAGCACCTTTCTGTTAGGTGCTGAGGCTATAAACTGCTGTAGAATGGGTTTGTCTCAGGGCCTCACTGAGTTTATAGTTTAATAGCCTAACAAGCAGGTGCAGAGGAGAAATTCAAGGTCAGGGGGTTAGCGGGACAGCTAGAGATCATGATTGAGTCAGATGCTTAACCGACTGAGCCGCCCAGGCACCCCGGAATAAAGTGTGTTTTAAAGTTGAGACCTGAAGGACCCTGTAGTCGGAGCCTTTCTGGCATACGGTAGGTGGGGGGAAGGGAAGGGAACCATGTTTGAAGCTGAGGAGAGTGTGAGTGTTGATCACCAACTGGCCTCCTTTATCCACTGTGTCTCCGGCGCCCAGAACAGGGCCTATTGTGTGGTAGTGGCTGGTGCTCAGTCATCATTTATTGAGGGAAAGAGAGCATGGCTCGTTGGGGATGGACGGTCTAAAGGGCTGGAGGGCTCTGGGGGACGTTAAAGGGCTTTTAAAGAGGAGATTGACCTAATCTGGGCCATGACATGGTACTTGAGCTTGGAGCATGTTCAGATGAGGGAGGAAGACTGGCCAGAAATGGCCACATGGGGTGCTGGTGTAGAGAGGCAGGAGTCTGGACCAGGGCAGTACAGCTGGCGACTGAAAGACGTGATGGCTGCATGGAAGGCAAGAAGAGAAGACCGCGGGTGTCTGTCTGTCCTGGGCGTCTGGGTGGATGTGTGGCATTTACTGAAAGAAGGAGCAGTGGTTTAGTAGGGGGTGCGCGGTGGATTACGAGTTCAGTTTATAAACGTTGGGTTGGAGGATCCAGGACATCTTCTCTCAAGGGTGGATCAGACCTTAGGCTTTTGGCTCCTCTCCCTGGAAAGCTCTTCTCCTAAAGGTTGGCTTATAGAGTTCACTGCCTTCGTTCAGCTCTTTGTTCACATATCTCCTCCTCAGAGGTCATTCTCTCATCTCATTAATCTCTACCATTTAACCTTGCTCTGCTTTCCTAGTCCTTGTGCTGATCTCCCCGCTAGTTCTAAGCTCCACGAAGACAGGAATTTTGGTTCACTGCAGTATTACCAACCTCTAACAGGATGCCCAGTAAATGTCTGGATTTTGTATATGTGAGTGTGGAGTTCTAGAGGAGTGGTCTGGATTGGAGGCAGGCTTTTAAAAGTTAACACTATTTAAATATTTTTATTTATGTATTTGTCAGAGAGCACAAGGAGGAGAAGCTGCAGGCAGAGAGAGAAGCAGACTTCCCTGCTGAGCAGGGAGCCCAATGTGGGACTCGATCCCAGGACCCTGGGATCATGACCTGAGCACCCAGGTGTCTCTCAGAGTTAACACTATTTAGATGGTAATTAAGTTTTGGGAATAATAATTATTAGGAGGGGGAGGTCTTAAAGTATGATCTGCGGACACTTGGGGTTCCCTGTGACCCTTTAGTGTGGTTCATTGGGTCAAAGCTACTTACACAGTCTTTAAGACGCTATTTGACGTTCACTCTATTGATACTTGCGTTGATGGTACAAAAGTGGTGGGTGAACTGCTGATTCTTGAACAAATCAGGGCCATGATCTCAGAGCAGTTACAGAATTACTGAAGTCAGAGTATTCACCACCATGAACTCGTGTTTGGAAAAATCCAGTTTAATGTCTTTGATGAAGCATAGAAATTAACTTTATTACACTTTAACCCTGAGTACCCGTTTTTCCCCGGCTGGGAGATGAAATGGGAAGTGGGCATAAAGCGCCAGTGCATCTGGAAGCGGAGATGTCTGGTCTCCCAGTCGGGGGTGGGCCGAGGCATTGGAAGTACAGCTGACAGAAGAGGCTGGCCCTTCAGATGGGTTATTTACACAGCAGATACTCTCTTGAAATTGAAGAAGTGAACCAGATATTTCAAGGAATGTAACTGACAGTATTGTTGGCAGTGATAAAATTTGAGCTTTCAAATGGAAATCAGAATTTTGGAAAACTTGATTCTGCTATCATGAGCTTGACAGCTTCCCAGTATTTAAAGACTTTTCTTGTAGGTGATGATGCTTAGGAAATGTTTCTTTTTAATATTATGTAATGAAATGTGTCAACATTTGGAAGATGTGCCTAATTCAGTGAACTGATAGTTTCCCAATGGCCTGTGTGTGATGCTGCTAAGTCACAGATGGTAAAAGATCCATTCAGAGCCCAGGAATGGAATAAATCCCATGGAATTTAATGTAGTGGTATTAAAAATTAACTGGCACGGTTTCAGATTCCACATCAGAACTTCCCTTTAGAAAACTTAATACTTGTCAAGTTTTGATTTAGTATCAAGGAAGACTGTGCATATTTATTCGAAAAGGTTGTTAAAATACGTCTTCCTTTTCCAGCTGTGTATCTGTGTGAGACTGAATTTTCCTCCTGTGTGTCAACCTAGCAGTACGTGGTTGCAGCAGAGCGGTGCCTAAGCAGACGCGAGAACTCAGCTCACCCTGTTCAGTGCACATGAAGAGGTGGGGCTGAAATGCAGAATACTGCAGCTCTTCTCCTCAAATGATGTCTTAGTTGTTGGGTTTTTTTTTTTAGATTTTAGTTACTTGAGAGAGAAAGAGAGAGAGCGCGAGCAGGGGGAGGGACTGAGGGACAAGCCGACCCTGAGCTGAACGTGGACCCTGACAGTGGGGCTCACTCCCAGGACCCCAAGATGATGACCTGAGCTGAAGTCAGATGCTTAACTGGCTGAGCCACCCAGGTGTCCCATTTTCTTTAGCTATTTTTTTAAAAAGATTATTTATTTGAGAGAGAGAAAGAGATTGAGAGAACGAGTGGGAGGAGGGACAGAGGGAGAAGCAGGATCACAACCTGAGCCGAAGGCGGACACTTAACCGGCTGAATCACCGAGGTGCACTTTTAGCTGTTTTTTGTAAAAATGTCCTTGATGGTAACATGTAATAGGCTTATTAAACAGTTTAAACCTTCTCCGTTTTAATGTCAAACACACTAAATACCCATAGGTGTAACCCACAGAAGGAAAAGCCCCTGATCCTCCGTGATTATGTGTGGAGGGAGACGAAGAACGCGCCGTCTGAGCAGCAGTGATGTGGAGAGCAGTGCCGTGCTCAGACCAGCTGGGTCACATCTAGGGAACTGGCCCAGGGTGCCTCCAGGGACCAGAGCGGTCCTCACCTGGAGATAGGCAGTCTGTCCTGATGTGTCCATCTCCCCTCCTCCCCCTGCTGTTGGAGCATTATAGGTGTAAGATTGTGCCTTTTCCTGGGGGGAATCCAGAGATCTCTCTAAGGGTTGAAAACCCCAGGGGCTCCTGGGTGGCTCAGTCATTAAGCTTCTGCCTTCTGCTCAGGTCATGATCCTGGGGTCCTGGGATCGAGCCCCACATTGGGCTCTCTGCTCAGTGGGAAGCTTGCCTCTCCCTCTCCCACTCCCCCTGTTTGTGTTTCCTCTCTCACTGTCTCTCTGTCAAATAAATAAATAAAATCTTAAAAAAAAACCCTAAAAATTGTTAAAATAGGGGCGCCTGCGTGGCTCAGTGGGTTAAGCCTCTGCCTTCCGCTCAGGTCATGATCTCAGGGTCCTGGGATTGAGCCCCACATCGGGCTCTCTGCTCAGCAGGGAGCCTGCTTCCTCCTCTCTCTGCCTGCCTCTCTGCCTACTTGTGATCTCTCTCTCTGTCAAATAAGTAAATAAAATCTTTTTAAAAAATTATTAAAAAGAAGAAGAGGGGTGCCTGGGTGGCTCAGTTGTTAAGTGTCTGCCTTCGGCTCAGGTCATGATCCCGGGGTCCTGGGATCGAGCCCCACATCGGGCTCTCTGCTCAGCGGGAAGCCTGCTTCCCCTCCTCTCTCTCTCTCTCTGCCTGCCTCTCTGCCTACTTGTGATTTCTCTCTCTGTCGAATAAATAAATAAAATCTTTAAAAAAAAAAAAAAAAGAAGAAGAAGAAAACCCCTTGGAGTAGCTGGAGAAGAGGCCTTGGGACCAAGCCCTGAGTGAGTGTGTGGCTGTAAGAGCAGGCAGAAGAGGAGCTCTGAGAACTGTGGTTAGAAGCTGGGAGAGCATCAGAATATGGTGCTAGAGCCTAGGAAGGCCTTGGGCAGGGGTGGGGTGGGGGTGATCAGAGAGCAAATTCAGCTGAGAGAAGTAGACTAGAGGATTTACTGCCGGGACTCCCCAGGGCCAAGGATTGACAGTGTGGTGTGGGAGGCTCTGAAGGAAAGGGGCGGAGAGGCAGTGAGGAGGGAGGGCTCTGTTCTGTTCTGATTTCAGATGGAGGAGCTGGAGCACTGTCAGGTATGGGGAGGAGGGAAACTGCGGTGGAAGAGGGGAAGCAGCGATAACAGGCTTATTGAGGGCCCAGCAGTGCCAAGGAGCATCTGCTGTTGAGGCAGTGGGGAGAGACGGCAGCTTTGCCTCGGTAAGAGGGCCGTCCGTCAGGTGGTGGAAAAGACTGCTGGGAAACAAGGCGGACAGGGCCATAGTGGTTGCAAGAATTTCATTTTTTTAAGAAGATTTTATTGGGGAGCACCGACGGGGAGAGGGGCAGAGGAAGAGGGAGAAGCAGACTGCTCGCCGAGCAGGGACCCCGCCATGGGGCTCCATCCCAGGACCCTGGGATCATGAGCAGAGCCGAAGGCAGCCGCTTCACCGACGGAGCAATTGCCCTGCCTGAGTTTCGTCTTGCGGCGGGAGGTTGAAGCATTTGAGCGGCGAGCAGGAGACGGTGAGAGGACAGCAGGCCTTGGATTGATAACCTCCACTTGGCACAGATGTTACATGCGTATACAAGAGGTTGGGGGAAGTACTTTAGGACTGCCCTGTAGAAATCCATTCCTGCAGACCTTGGCTTGGCCGTGCCGAGAGCGTCCTGCCCTGTGATTCTCACGTCAGCTCTGAGGCAGGGACTGTGACTAGCCCCGTTTCACAGATGACTAACCCGCCGGGGGGATTAAGCAGTGGGACCCATGTTTGAACTTGAGTCGTTTGCCTCCAGAGCTCTTAATTACCACACGGTGGACCCTCTAGCTCGATCTTCTCCCTTACTCTCTCCTCCTGGAAGCCTTGGGTGTCTGCGTCTGCTCCTTCCTCTGTTACTAAAGCAAAGACTCTTCCACTTGGGAATACATTTACCAACAGTTTCATCTTTAGTTTCTTTGGGGGCTCTATTCTACCTCAAACATGACAGATGCTTTAAGATTTATTTAAGTAATTTAAGTTTTATTTTTTTTATTTAAGTAATCTCTACACCCAGCTTGGGGCTTGAACCCACAACCCCGAGACCGAGAGTCACATGCACTCCCAACTGAGCCAGCCACGCACCCCTAAGGTGACTGTTCTAGAACTTAACCTCCTGGTTAATCTTGGTCTCTTTTCCAGCCTCTCCTTAGACAGGAGATCTCTTTCCTGCTTCAGTTCTCTGTCCTGTTCTCATTCTCTGAGGATCTCTTTGTTCTGTTCCCCCTCTTTATTTTTTTTAAAGATTTTATTTATTTACTTGAGAGAGAGAGAGCGCGCGCACACAAGTGGGAGCAGCAGGCAGAGGGAGAGGGAGCCCGATGTGGGACCCGATCCCAGAACCCTGGGATCATGACCTGAGCTGTAGGCAGACGCTTCACGGACTGAGCCCCCCGGCGCCCTGTAAGTGAGTTATTTCTATACCAGTTTTCTCATCTCAGGATACGGGAGGATTAAGTGAGGTGGCGCGAATAAATGCTTGCCCTCCTGCTTTGCTGCGGGAGCTGGAGTGTTTGCTTCCATTTCCACTGGCGCATGGGGTGTCTGGCCCCTTTGCCTTCCTCCTTCCCTCGGGTGCTTGTCAAGCCGACTCCTGCTCTCTGTTCCCGTCATGGCGGCCGCTGTCTTAAAGCTTTCAGGGGTTCTTCTGCTTGGTTTTGAAATCGGACAATTTGAAATTGTCATGTTTGAAGGTAGAATAGAGCCCCCAAAGAAACTAAAGATGGAGCTTGTTACTTTCCTGGGGTGCTATAAGATTATCACAGACTACGGGGCTGAAACAAATTTACTCTCACAGTTTTGGAGGTGGAAAGTCTAAAACCAGGGTGTTGGCCAGGCAGCTCCCTCTCCTTCTTTCTAGCTTCTGGGGGTTGCCCGCAGTCTGGTTTTCGCCTCTGTTTTCACTTGGCCTTCTCTCCGCGCATGTCTCTTCTCTTACAAGGTGAGCCCGTCGGGTGAGGATCCACACTAATGATACTCGCAGAGACCCTTTCTCCAAATAAAGTCATGCCTACAGGTAGACAGCAGTTTTCAGGGGATACTGTTTTGTTTTTAAAGGTTTTATTTATTTATGTGATACTGAGAGAGAGACCACAAGCAGGGGCAGCAGCAGAGGGAGAAGCAGGCTCCGCACGGTGCAGGGAGCCCAGTGTGGGGTCCGATCTCGGGACCCTGGGATCATGACCTGAGCCAAAGGCAGATGCTTAACCCACTGAGCCACCCAGACGTCCCTCAGAGGATACTGGTAAGAAAGACTTGCTAGACTTACCTAGAGTTTTTTCCTTAATCCCTGTCTCCTTAAGTTCCTAACTCCCTATCTTCAGGGTCCTTCCCTTCATGGCCAAGCTCGTGAACAGAAGACTTAGTTGCAAGTGAAAGAAACCAGTCAGAGACGAGTTGAATAGAAAGGTAAGTGTTTTAAAAGGATTCTTGAGGTCTCACAAAACTGAAGTTCAGGAATAGAGCTGGGCTTTTCAGGTCTGTGTTGGGTCAGGGCTGGAAAAACCATTTGAGAGACTCTGTCCATCTTCAGTTTTCCTTGTCTGCAAGCACCTCTGCTTCTGCTTGAGGAGAGAAAGCTCTCGGGGAAAGCACTTTTCTCCCCTGTTTTCAGCGTACTGTCTCCTGCTGTTGCACTTGGTCGGCCACCACCACCTCTTTGAAACACTCTGCTGTCGTAGTTCCTGGCTCACCTGCTCGCCTTTGCTTTGTCCTTCGTGGTTCCTTCCAGGTTTCCTCGTTTGTCTGCCCTGCATATCCTCAGTTGCCTGGCATTTCTCAGTCTTGAGTCCAGGATTTTCTCTGTTCTTGGGCTCTCAGGTGATCATGGCTGTTCCTATCTGTCATCTGTTTTAAATGTTGTTTACTGATGGTTTTGATGACTCGAAGATTTATTTATTTATTTATGTTTTTAAAAGATTTTATTTATTTATTTGACAGAGAGAGAGCGAGAGAGAGATCATAAGTAGGCAGAGAGGCAGGCAGAGAGAGAAGGGGAGGCAGGCTCCCCGCCGAGCAGAGAGCCCGATGCGGGGCTCAATCCCAGGACCCTGAGATCATGACCCGAGCCGAAGGCAGAGGCCCAACCCACTGAGCCACCCAGGTGCCCCGACTCAAAGATTTATAACCTTCTCCACCTTTCTTTCTTTTTTTAAAAAGATTTTATTTATTTATTTGTCAGAGTGAGCACAGGCAGAGGCAGAGGGAGAAGCAGGCTCCCTGAGCAAGGAGCCTGATGTGGGACTCGATCCCAGGACCCTGGGATCATGACCTGAGCCGAAGGCAGAGGCTTAACCAACTGAGCCACCCAGGCATCCCCTTCTCCAGCCTTTCTGACCTCCAGACCCATCCCTTGGCTTGTCTGCCCCGCATCCCCAGTCCTCTCGCTGCGGTCAGTGCTGTGCCCTTAGTCCTCCAGGTTTCAGCAGGAGCGCTTCCTCCTCAGACAGGCTTTTCCTGGTCACCCCTGTTCTTGGTCACATAGATAGGCCACAGTTAACATTTCATAGCGTTCACCTTATGTGATAGGGACAGTGGTAAACCCTGGCCTCGTTTTCTACCTAACCAGCCCGGGCTAAAAGCAGAGGCGCACCAATTGAGCTGTGCGTGTGGGCGGGGTTAGTTCTTGAACCTGTGAGTCAAGACTCCCGGAAGTGTCCATCAGTCCATGTGTAAGCCCACCACTTGGGGGGTTTTAGAGAAGTGCCCCCAGATGAATCTGCTACACAGGCTTGGGGACAGTGGCCTGGACATGAACTTCTAGGCAGTTCTCCTGGGAATGGGTAAGAGAGTTCTTGACAAAGCCTTAGGTCCCCTTCCAGTGGGATTTGGGTTTTGGGGTGGCTGCTGTAGACCCAGAGACAGGAGAAGGAAGGCCGGAGAGGTCTCCTGGGCACTGATGGGCTCAGCAGGGAGTCTTGCTGCCTTACATTGACTGGGAAGGCATTTAAAATGTGCTTTTTGAATTGGTAAGTGACCATGGTGCTCTCTGTACCTTTTCTTAAAATGTGGGAACGGACCGACACACATTTTCCTGTGACTGGAACCGTGATGTACCCAGGAGGGCGCTGAGCCGCTGACCAGCGGGCTGCGCTTTGAGGAAGTTCCTGCGGCTGTGAAAGAAGAGCTTTAAAGCAGCAGTTCTTCTGTCCAAACATTCACTCCCAGATTTAGATAATGCTAACTTAAAAACATAGTAATACAATTAAAAGCCTCTAAAATTGTTGAGATTAATGTTGTAAGTCAGTGGGTAAATCCTTCTTTTTTTTAACTGCAAAGGACCTCGTAGGCTTGATTCGAAGAACTTCACATGCAGGTATTTATATGTAAATACTCCTTCTGGTTTTAAATGGTTCAGTGTTTTATTTTTTTTTTTAAAGATTTTATTTATTTATTTGACAGAGATCACAAGTAGGCAGAGAGGCAGGCAGAGAGAGAGAGAGGAGGAAGCAGGCTCCCCGCTGAGCAGAGAGCCCAATGCGGGGCTCGATCCCAGGACCCTGGGATCATGACCCGAGCCGAAGGCAGAGGCTTTAACCCACTGAGCCCCCCAGGCGCCCCTGGTTCAGTGTTTTAAACATTTTATTTATTGGGCGCCTGGGGGGCTCAGTGGGTTGAGGCCTCTGCCTTCCGCTTGGGTCGTGGTCTCAGGGTCCTGGGATTGAGCCCCACATCGGGCTCTCTGCTCAGCGGGGAGCCTGCTTCCTCCTCTCTCTCCGCCTGCCTCTCTGCCTACGTGTGATCTCTGTCTGTCAAATAAATAAATAAAATCTTAAAAAAAAAAAGATTTTATTTATTTATTTTAAAGATTTTGTTTATTTGACACACACAGAGAGAGAGAGAGATCACAAGCAGGCAGAAAGGCAGGCAGAGAGAGAGGAGGAAGCAGGCTCACTGCTGAGCAGAGAGCCCGAAGCGGGGCTCAATCCCAGGACCCTGAGATCATGACCCGAGCCGAAGGCAGAGGCTTAACCCACTGAGCCACCCAGGCGCCCCAAAGATTTTATTTATTTATTTGACAGAGAAAGCACAAGCAGGGGGAGAGACAAGCAGAGGAAGAGGGGGAAGCAGGCTTTCTGCTGAGCAAGGAGCCCAATGTGGGGCTCGATCCCAGGACTCTAGGATCATGACCTGAGCTGAAGGCAGACGCTTAACGGACTGAGCCACCCAGCGCCCTCTATGTTATTTTCTTTTCTTTTTTTTTTTTTTTTAAGATTTTATTTACTTATTTGACGGGGAGAGAGAGATCACAAGTAGGCAGAGAGGCAGGCAGAGAGAGAGGAGGAAGCAGGCTCCCCACCGAGCAGAGAGCCCGATGCGGGGCTCCATCCCAGGACCCTGAGATCATGACCCGAGCCGAAGGCAGCGGCTTAACCCACTGAGCCACCCAGCGCCCTCTATGTTGTTTTCTTAAATGACCATATATGAGCACTCTGGACCGAAGAAAGACTGCCCCACTCCTGGAAGTGTGCATTTCTCCATTTCCAGTAAAAGCTTTTTTTTTTTTTTTTTTTTTTTAAAGATTTTATTTATTTATTTGACACAGAGGAAGACAGGGAGATAGGGAACACAAACGGGGAGTGGGAGAGGAAAAGAGACTCCCCGCTGAGCAGGGAGTCTCTATATAGTCTCTACATAAGGGGGATAAGAATTTGGGAAATTTAGTCCATTCAGAACTTGTTTAGCATCTCTTACATATCTATGGTTAGGAACCTATGTTGGTAGATCTTGGGGTGTTTGTCAAATATTTTAAATTCATGTTTAAAGATTTTATTTTATTTTTTGAAGAGAGCATGTGTGCACATGGCAGGGAGAGAGGCAGAGTGGGAGGGAGAGGGAAGATTCTCAGGCAGACGCTGTGGGGAGCGTGGAGCCCGACTCGGCTTGATCCCGAAACCCAGAGATCATGAGCCAAAATCAGGAGTCGAGTGCTTAACCGACTGAGCCCCCTGGGCGCCCATGTGATACATATATGTTTAAGAGAATAGTTTATATTGTATAAAGAACTGAAATTTTGCTAGTTAAATTTACTTTTTTTTTTTTTTTTAAGACTTTATTACTTATCCGAAAGGGAGAGTGCACGACTGTGAGTGCCCTGGAGCAGGATGGGGGCGGGGCTGGCGGGAGGCGGAAGAGCGCTTCTACGCAAGACTCTGCCCTGAGCCTGGGGCCCCACACAGGGCTTGATCTCACAATTCCTAGGTCATGACCTAAGCCAAAATCAAGAGTCAGTTGCTTAACCAACTGAGCTACCCAGGTGCCCTAGTTAAATTTACTTCTAAATATTTTACCTTTTTTTTTTTTTTTAGATTTTTCTTTTTAAAGATTTTATTTATTTATTTGACAGACAGAGATTACAAGTAGGCAAAGAGACAGGCAAGGGGTGGGGGGAGGGGAACTGGGCTCCCTGATGATCTGAGAGCCCAACGCAGGGCTCGATCCCAGGACCCTGAGATCATGACCTGAGCCGAAGGCAGAGGCTAAACCCTCCGAGCCACTCAGGTGCCCCAAAGTTACGTTTTACCTATCACTGCAGAAGCTCTCCTGCGTGGAAGTCTGCTTATAGTGCCTGCTTACGCTCAGGATTTGAAGATGGCTTTGAGGGGCGCCTGGCCGGCTCAGCTGGTAGAGCATGCATCCCGTGGTCTCTGGGTCATGAGTTCAAGCCCCATGTTGGGCATGAAGCCCACCTAAAAAAAAAAAAAAAAAAAAAAAAATGATGGCTTTGATTGGGAGGGGGTGGGATTGGGTTTCTTTTCTTTTCTTTTTTAAATTTATTTGAGAAAGAGCAGGAGAGGGGAAAGGTCAGAGGGAGAAGCAGGTCATGACCTGAGCCTGAGGCAGCTGTTCAACCCACCCAGCCACCCAGGCATCTGGGGATTGGGTTTCAAACAGAAGATTGTCTTTGTTTTTTAATTTAAGGCTCCAGACAAAGCAGCACATCGAGTGGGTGCAGGCAAATTTAGACACTCCCTGATAGACTGAAGAGAGGTAGCTCTGAAGTTTGACACATAGTGACCTGTTACAAAATCAGGGACGTTCTTGGGGAAGAAGATTTGGGGAGGTTGGGTCATCTGGAAGCAGCGGCAGAAAGGAGGACCGGGCATGATGAATAACTGTGATGAGACAAGGAGGTTCCGCCCGTTGCCACCCCCTCGCCTTTCCTGCTTTCTCTTCCTCTGAGTGACATGGCTGAGGTTCAGCAGGGGACGACGCAGGGACGATAACTCTGGCTCCAGGCACACCTGTGCTGCTGCCCCTGCCCCTTCCATTGGCCTTAACCCACCTCAGAGAGCCCCAGGAGGATAGAGACACCTGTTGGGCCCTGGCCACAGCGAATGCCTGTAATTCATTAAGTTGTTCATCCTGAGTGTTTAGACAGAATAAACTTTATGGGTGCTTTATAGTGAAGTTCTGCTTTTAGTGTTATTACAAAAGTCCACTAGTGACTTGAGTCGTGCGTCTTAAATAATTAATAGAAGAGACAAGGGGTCAAAGAAAAGGTTCATGACGAGCTGTGAGTCTTTATGTTTGTAAGTTTGGTTTTTTGTAAAGAACTTATTCTTTTATAAAATAAACTTTAAAAATAACTTTTTAGGGGCGCCTGGGTGGCTCAGTGGGTTAAAGCCTCTGCCTTCAGCTTTATCCCAGGGTCCTGGGATCGAGCCCTGCATCAGGCTCTCTGCTCAGCGGGGAGCCTGCTTCCCCCTCTCTCTCTGCCTGCCTCTTTGCCTACCTATGATCTCTCTGTCAAATAAATAAATAAAATCTTTTTTAAAAAAATAACTTTTTATATTCTTAGGCAAGTAGACCGCTGCCATTTTTTTATGTTTCTTAGGCCTGAATCTTTTCTTTTTTTATTTTTATTTATTTATTTTTTTAAAGATTTTATTTATTTATTTGACGGACAGCGATCACAAGTAGGCAGAAAGGCAGGCAGAGAGAGAGGGGGAAGCAGGCTCCCTGCTGAGCAGAGAGCCCGATGTGGGGCTCGATCCCAGGACCCTGAGATCATAACCTGAGCCGAAGGCAGAGGCTTAACCTAAGCACTGAGCAACCCAGGCGCCCCTCTCTTTTTTTAAAGAGAAAGCATATTTAGGTCAGTCATAAGACTATATGGAGAAAACTTAGATGTGTTCTTGAAGAGAGAAAGGAGAACTTGAAGAGATGTGGCTGCAGTTTTCCTGCATACATATGCTGGTGTAATTTAAAGATGGCTCTTAATTGTGGGGAATAAATATATTTTTAAAGATTTTATTTGAGAGAGAGTATGAGTGGGGGGAAGAGCAGAGGGAGAGGGACAAACAGACTCCCTGCTGGGCGGGGAGCCCCACACAGGCTCAATCCCAGGACCCCAGGATCATGACCAGATCCGAAGGCAGACTCTTAACAGACTGAGCCACCGAGGCTCCCTGGGGGAATAAATACTTGAGAGGAGTCCGTTCTGTAAAAGATGCGTGGGCAGTGTTCTATTTTATATAAATTTTAAAAGTACTCTAAAACACAGGTCGGTGGGACAGAGTAGTCTAGATCATGATCTGTAACCTCATGGGAGTTGAGTTCGCCCTCAGGGCGGCATCTGAGATCCGTTGGGAGTGGTTGGGTTACGAGTGAAAGATGTTGGACCGCGTGCTATCTGCTGGACGAAACAGAGTTGAGGACTGTTCCGCAGCATATACAGATGCTGTGGGTTAAAGATTTGATTTTTTTCTTTTTTTTAAGATTTTATTTGACAGCACACACAAGTTGGGGGAGGAGCAGAGGGAGCGGGAGAGACATTCCTGGCTGAGCAGGGAGCCCTGGGCCTTTATCCCAGCACCCTGGGATCATGACGAGCCAAAGGCAAATGTTTAACCGACTGAGCCACCCAGGCGCCCCTGGATTAAAGATTTAAATGTAAACATTTTTAAAATGAAAGTATTAGACAGATATTGGGGCTGTATTTTATATCCTTTGCGGTTGGGTGTGATGGGCAAGGGTTTCTTCGCGTGACACTAAGGCTGTAAGCCATAAAAAGATCATTTGCTGAAATACTCAGAACATTCTGTCTATACCAAAGACACCTGCTAGAGGACCTTTGACCTGTAGCTCACAGGCAAGCAATTTGGAGGAAATGTTAGAAGTACACATGAAGGGGCGCCTGGGTGCTGTCGTTAGGCGTCTGCCTTGGGCTCAGATCATGATCCCAGGGGTCCCGGGATCGAGCCCCGCATTAGGCTCCCTGTTCGGTGGGAAGCCTGCTTCTCCCTCTCCCACTCCCCCTGTTTGTGTTCCCTCTCTCACTGTGTCTCTCTCTGTCAGATAAATAAATAAAATCTTAAAAAAAAAAAAAAGAAATACATATGATAAAGGGTTGCTATCCTCAGTGTTAAAAGAGGCATTTCCAAGGTAAATAATTCTAGCAATTTTAGTTTTAGGACTTTACCCAAAGGGGGAGAAAACACAAAATACTTATTTTACTTATTTTTAATTTTAAAAACAGTTGTTAGAAACCCTTACCTTGAATTTTTGAAGTAAAAGCGAACAATGGTCGTGGTGACTAGAACATGAGCTCTGCGAAGGCAGAGATCTCCAGTATCCGACAGTGCCTCTGCTGTCCTGTAACTCAGTGCGCCTTGTGGATGCGCTTGTGGCTGAGTCTGAGCACCTGGCGAAGGGCTGGCTACTCACAGAGCACCGTGCAGCTCTCACAAAGGGCTTCAGGGGACGCCTTGTTACGGTCGTGAGGACATGACCACAGTGCAGTAAGTGGGGGGGGCGGGAAGAATTTTCAGAATATGCAGGATATCATTTGATTCATTTACGAAAAATGATGCACCATGTATCAAAGTCTGGAAGAAATAGAGGCTCCTGTTCACCCTGTGGGTGGATGGGGCAAGGAGCATGTGGTAAGATGCTGGTTTCTCTGTATTTTTTGTGGAAAATTTACCAAGATCTTGGTAAATTTGGGAAAAGACATTTCATTTTGGAGGAAATGAAAACGGATATGATTCATGTTTGAACATATTAGAAGCTCTCTCAAAGAGAAATAAGTGTATTATAGAAATCTCTTAGTTTGAGTTTGTCCTTATTTTTTTATTGAGGTGTAGTTAACTAAGTTTGCCTTTGAGGTAAAAGGTTTTTATTTGTGCTGTAGTCTGTTCTTTCATCGCATCTTATGCTCATGGTGTGGTTTTTTCCTGCATCTTTTCATTATTTTGTAAAAGAATTAATGCAGAGCTTCTGTTAAAATTGACGTAGAACAGCTGCAGTCTGCTGGGTTTTGCTTTCGGTGTTTTGAAGATTTTAATTTTTAGTTTTATTTATCTTTTAAAGAGCGGGAGAGAGCATCTCAGGCAGACTATTTGTGGGAGAGATTGGCCTCTAGTTCTCCTATTTTTTAATGTCACTGTCAGAATTTAACATGGAGGCATATCAACCTTATGGAATGAGCTTTAATTCTTGAGAAGATTTTACATAAGATTGATATTATTTCAAACTTAATTATGTGGAAGAAATTCACCAGTAAAGCCCTATGGGCCTGGAGTTTCTTTTGTGGGAGTTTTTTAAATTCTGTGTTTAATTTTTTTTTTTTTTAAGATTTTATTTATTTATTTGACAGAAATCACAAGTAGGCAGAGAGGCAGGCAGAGAGAGAGGAGGAAGCAGGCTCCCTGTTGAGCAGAGAGCCCGATGTGGGGCTTGAACCCAGGACCTGGGATCATGACCTGAGCCTAAGGCAGCGGCTTAACCCACTGAGCCACCCAGGCGCCCCCTGTGTTTAATTTTTAAAATAGAAATTGATTATTGAAATTCTGTATTTCTTCTCTTGTTATCTTTAGTTAAGTTGTGGGGTTTTTAAAACATTCTATTTATTTTTTCACGAGAGACGGAGAGAGACAGAGGCAGAGGGAGAAGCAGATTTCCTGTGGAGCAGGGAGCCCAGTGTAGGACTCGATCTCAGGACTCTGGGATCACTGACCTGAGCCAAGGGCAGACGGTGAACCGACTGAGCCATCCAGGTGTCCAGTTGTGGGGTTTTGGTTTTGGTTTTGTTTTTTAAGATTGATTGATTGATTTGAGAGAGAGCGTGCACACAAGTGAGGGGAGGGGCCAAGAGAGAGGATGTCCGAGCAGACTCCTGCTGAGTGCACAGCCCCGACGTGGGGCTCCATCCCGTGGCCCCGAGATCGTGACCCAAGCGGAAATCAAGAGTCACATGCTCTGCTGACTGAGCCACCCAGGTGCCCCTGCTGGCTTTTAATAACAGTTTTAGTGACATCAGATGGTGGCACTGTGCAGCAAGCCTGTACCAGGCGATCGGGCAAAACCAATGACCGAGCAGAATTTAGTCAGTGAAGCCCGTTGTCGCCAATGCAGGTCGTGTGAGAGGGGAGAGGCGTCCGCGCCTGTCATGGAACTGAGGTGAAGATGCTGACAGCAGAAGACACGGCAGACACTCAGCTAAAATGTGACATCTTGGTTAACGTATAATCTACGAGGTAGAATTCCACCTAAAGTATGAATTTGTGGGGGGGAAATCTTTCGTATAATGGATTTTCAAGATTGGCAAGACGATATAATTTGATGTAAAGAACGAAAATCGGAGTGCAGGAGGGCTAGGTGTGTCTGGAGTGGGAGTGTAGTCTTCAGGCCGCAGAAGCCACTGCGGCGCCGGAGGGCTGGGGACAGACGTGGCTGGTGGGAGACCCATCCTTGAGGGTGCTGGGGAAGCCCGATACTGGCTCTAAGGCTCAGGTTCACAGCACGTCGCTACTGTGGCCTGTGAAGCTCTCCCGACGGTCACCGTAGCCGTGTACTGACTCCCTGCCCTGTGCGCTCTGCGCCGTAGCCGGGCGAGCCGCAGCCTGCCATCCTTTCTGGAAGGCCCACGAGCTAAGAATGGTTTCTGTGTTTTATTATTTTTTTAAAGATTTTATTTCTTTATTTGACAGAGAGGGACACAGTGAGAGGGAACACAAGCAGGCGGGGTGCCAGAGGGAGAAGCCGGCTTCCCGCTGGCTGAGCAGGGAGCCCGACGCCAGGATGGATCCTGGGATCCCAGGATCAGGACCCGAGCCGAAGGCAGATGCTTAACCGCTGAGCCCCCCAGGCGCCCCTGGTTTCATGTTTTAAATGGTTAAGCAAATCAAAGGGAGCATACTTCGTGACATGGGAAAGTTCTGGGAAGTTCCAGCCTGTGTCTGTAGATTGTCGTATCAGCACAGCCGCTGTCACTCACGTGTTGTCTGTGGCGGCTTTCGTGACCGCGGAACCCACAGCGGCCTTGCATGGTTGCCTCTGAGCCTCAGACGTTCGCCGTCTGGCCCTCCACGAAAAAAGCACCGTCCTTGCTCTGAGGTCCTGTCGGTGAGGCATCTTTCCACCTTTTATCAGCAGAGAAGCAGGTCTGAGGGTTCAGCAGTTGACCTCAGGTCACAGAGGTGGGACCCAGACCCACCTTCTGATCCCAAACGCTTTGTGTGCCCTGCTGGGCGGCTCGGCCCCCACAGAGACATTGCTGCATCTTGTTTGCCTTCCAGAATCTTCTGTTGCCAGTTACGTGCTCTCGTATGCCAAGTCAGTGGATTATTTTATATACGAGAAACAGAGATAGGTTTTCTCAATTTTTCCAGTTTAAATTTCGTTTGGAAGCTTACTGTGATGTTTGAAATTTGCATGTTTATGTACAGGAAGTACCTCCTGGAAGGCTAATTGAGGGCAGTTGACTGGGAGATCTAAAAACTAACTGTGAGGGTAGGGAGTAAGGTCTTTGGGATTTTTTTTCTTTCTCTCTCTTTTTTTTTTTTTGTTGTTGTTGTTTTCAGGACAGCATCTGGATCGCATTGGGACTTAATCACTGTGGGTTTAGCCGCCTGTCTATTTATTTTTGAAGATTTTATTTATTTATTTGACAAAAGCCGGGGGAGTGGGAGAGGGGGAAGCAGGCTTCCTGCAGGGCTTGAGGGCTTGATCCTAGGACCCCTGGATCGTCACTTGAGCTAAGGACAGATGCTGAACGACTGAGCCACCTAGCCCCCCCCCCCCCCCCCCCCCCCCCCCCCCCCCCCCCCCCCCCCCCCCCCCCCCCGCCGAGAAAGGCATTCATATCTTTAAGGAGGCACTTGGTAAAGGTGGTTAAGTCTGTAAAAGTGTCTGTAGTGTGTTTGTTCCTGGTGGCAGCTCCCGTCTCCCTTCCAGTGCACTGCGTCCCCTGCTGGTGTGATTTCCCTGGGGGGTGGGGTCCTAACAGGTTACCTTGAATAGTCGAGATGCAGTTGACACATTCAGGCGTTTGTCACTTACACTCTTTGTTCCCTTGGCCCTCACTTCTGTGTCTAAGCCAGCCCCTCTCCCCAGCCTGCCCACTTGAGCTGCTCTGCCCATTCATGGACTGTTGGCAGGCTGTGGAGAGGAACAGTGACTGAATTTTCAGAGGCACATTCAAAGGGATACCAGTAACTTGGGTGTTACTGGCATCTACTGGATAGAGGCCAGGGGTGCTGCCCAAGCCCCTGCAGTGCACAGGACTACCCAGTGTGAGCAGTGCTCGGGGTGACCTGTGTGTCCTGCCTGCGGCCTAGCGCCCTGCTGTTGGAGGGTGGAGCCTGCGTCTCTTGGTCTCGGGATCATGGCTGTGGGCTGTGTAGGTTCCCCCTTCCATGTATGGGGGCAGTTTGTGCGGCCTTGGAGCTCTGCAGTTTGAACTGCGTTGCCTTCCCTCCCTGTGACATTTCTGCAGCCTCCAAGGGGCGATTCCATGCACTCCACTGGGCTCTCACTGGTTTCTTTATCTTTATGTTGGGCTTGTTAGTTCTACTTTTATAAAAATGAAGTACTTTGCACCATTGGGTAGTAAACTTAGGAAGCGAGGAGCGTGGCCCCCACACTGCGAGGAGGAGTTAGTGGGCGGCCACACCCCACGCAGATTGTTGTTAGTCTCCTGATTGCCCAGCTTGCCGAATCTGGGAGGCTCGTGCCTGGAGCACTCTGCTCTTACCCAAAGAGCCAGCCCCTCTGGCTGAGCTCTTCTTTCCTGCTAGACGGGGTGGCTCTGGGGCTGGTGCCAGGACTGGGGGAGGAGAGGATGTCCCCAGTAGTCACTGAGTAGCAGACTGGATAGCAGAGAATGTGCTCCTCGTTTTCCAATTCATGCTAAATGTGATTGGCAGGTTGCTGTCCAATGCACGTACCACTTTTATTTTAAAACATGTGAATTTAGGGACGCCTGGGTGGCTCATTCATTAAGCATCTGCCTTTAGTTCAGATCATGATCCCAGGGTCCTGGGGTCGAGCCCTGCATTGGGTTCCCTGCTCAGTGGGGAGCCTGCTTCTCCCTCTTCCACTCCCCGTGTTGTGCTCTCTCTCCTGTCTCTTTCTGTCAAATAAATAAATTAAAACTTTTAAAATGTGAATTTGTTAAGATTTTATTTATTTATTTGACAGAGACTGAGATAGGGAGCAGGAGCAGGGAGAGTGGGAGAGGGAGAGTAGTCTTCCCGTTGAGCGGGGAACCCAATGCGGGGCTCGATCCAGGACCCTGGGATCATGACCTGAGCTGAAAGCAGATGCTTAACAACTGAGCCACCCAGGCTCCCCCAGTGTGTATTTTTTGAGAACCTGGATTTTTTTTTTTTTTTTAAGACTCCATTTGTTTATTTGACAGAGATCACAAGTAGGCAGAGAGGCAGGCAGAGAGAGAGGAGGAAGCAGGCTCCCCGCTGAGCAGAGAGCCTGATGTGATGCGGGGCTCGATCCCAGGACCCTAGGATCATGACCTGTGCTGAAGGCAAAGGCTTTTTTTTTTTTTTTTTTTTTTAAAGATTTTATTTATTTTTTTGACAGAGAGAGATCACAAGTAGACAGAGAGGCAGGCAGAGAGAGAGAGAGAGAGAGAGAGAGAGGGAAGCAGGCTCCCTGCTGAGCAGAGAGCCCGATGTGGGACTCGATCCCAGGACCCTGAGATCATGACCTGAGCCGAAGGCAGCGGCCTAACCCACTGAGCCACCCAGGCGCCCATGAAGGCAAAGGCTTTAACCCACTGAGCCACACAGGAGCCCTGAGAACCTGGATGTATTTTTATAAAACCATAGTTCACTCACCAAAATTTGTAGGTTAGCACTGATACTAAGCTGTTTTCTATTTTATGTTTTGTCGTTGTCCCTATAATGTCTTTTACGGCTGTCCCTCCTGGTCCAGGGCTAGTCAGTCCAGAACACATGTATTTGAGACCATGTCTATTCGTCTTTGATCTGGAACAGCCTTTCTTTCTTTGTCTTTGTTGCCCTTTACTTTTTAAAGAGGACAGGCTGGTTTTGACCCAACTTTGGGTCTGTCCGGTCTTCCTAAAGTTTAGATTCAGGCTTCCCATTTGGGGCAGAATACCATGGAAGTGCTGTGTCCCGGCTCGTCTGTGTTAGTTCTTCCAGTGCCCGGCACTGCTTGGAGGGTCCAGTGTGAGGCCCTCAAGGCTTGGGTCACGTCCCTTGTCCCTCTCTGCACTGGCCCTGGGTTTCAGCCTTCCCTCCGGGAAGCCGGCCGCAGCTCTTCTGTGGCTTTCTTTTCTAGCCCCTAAGCATCTGAGGTCTTTGAGATGCACCTGTCTTCAGGGCTGCGCGGAAACCGGTCTCTCTTCCAGCAGCCAGTCACTACGTCTCTCTTGGGTTTTGTTCAGAGAACGCCAGGTTCCCAGTCCTGATGAATTTATCGTTTACTGCTGCACTTTACAGCCCACCCGACGCAGGGGGCCGAGGGAGGGGTGGGCTCCGTGGGTACATCGGAGCTCACGCGTGGTGGTGTAGGTTTTCAGGAGGTGCTGCCCGCTCCCTCTCCTCTGCCCTCCCAAGGTCCATATTTGAGTGTGAATGTAAAGATTCCCAGATTTGTGGCACCTTTAGTGCCACGAGGATTTTCACAGTGCCCCAAGCCGAAATAAAATACCTAAAGTTACTTTTATTGAGTCGTTAGTTCCACAGGTATTTGTGTCCCAAGAACTTAGTACTCACTTGGAAAAAAATAATACACGTAAATTTTAAAAAGGCCTGTTTGTTCTTTTATTGTGGAATAAGCCACGTGGTCAGTAGTCGCCTGCATAGGGCCGCTGGCTTCATTTCCTGTCCACGGTGGTCTTGCTGCTCCGGCTTCTGCATCAGAGCAGCCCCCGAACCGAGCTTCGCGAGGGGTGACGTCATCGCCAAGGCTGTAGCGCCCCCTGCTGGTGGGGCTGTGGCCCAGCCGCCGCGCGGCGCCCGTCCGCGGGCGGGTTTGCTGAAGTCTCCTTCAGAGTGTCTGGTGAGCGCCGGGTTCCCGCAGCATCCCCGACTCCGGCCGGCCTGAGCCAGTCACTGGGGCTGCGGGGGTGGGGGGGTTCGCGTGAGAAGGGGCTTGCCCTCCGGAAGTTCCCGGGTGAAGGGGGAGGAGTCAAAGCCAAGCCCTCTTCATGCTGTCACTGGAGGGAAACTGGGGGACGCGCAGAAACTACCCACAGACGTGCACTAACGAAGCCCCACTAGCATTCGTAATGTAGCTTCTAGAGGAAAAGGAACTCACTTAAACGCGGATTTTTGGGAAGTTGCCTGTAGTGTTTCTTGATACTTGTGACGGAGGAACTGAAAATGTGTGTTGGATCAAAAGAGCAAATGGCTTCCTTTCTTAGATGCTGTCTGACTCTGGCCGCGGTCCTTCCTCCTAGATTTGGCACAGTAAGTGGGTAAGACCTTGGGGATATTTGTGAATGCTTGTAAAGAAGACAAAGATTTAAGGCGATTTTGTACTTTTTTATTCTTTAGGGCCCCATGTATCTGTTCACCATAAGTTTTGGGGAACGGAATTACTGGGTGTTCCGATTCATGCGTGATACTTTACGACTCATCCTTTTCAACGAGTTAAATGATCTCAGAGTAGAGGAATAAATGCTTATACAACTTAAAGGTGGGCATGTTCTTCTATTAAAGACACCAGTCATTTCTCGGCCCTACCCATATTCCTTTCTACAGATCCCACATAGTGCCTGTGGCAGGGGCCACCATCCTCTCCTGGGACGTAGCCCGCCGGCCGGGCACCTGCCTGAGGACGGGCAGCCAGCAGGCTGGTGCAGGGGGCTCTTTCTAGAAACAGACATGGGTGTCTCTGGATGGTGTTGAGGATGTGGAACTGAGGTGGTTTTGGGCTGTGCACAAGATGACAGTCGATGGTCCAGAGAGAGGGCGGTAGAAGGAAAAAGTGTACCCAGAGAAGCAGAAATGTCCCCTGGAGCCCGCTGTGCTGCCTGTCCTTGGGAACTGTCAGGTCTCTGTCCACTTCCCAGTAGGAGTGCTTTCTTTTTGGCAAACAGAAGAGCCTTGACTAAACCAGTTAAACTTTCAGGGGTGGGGCGGGTAGTCAGGAGGAAACAGGAGTCATTTTAATTTTTCACTTCTAGAGTTAACCATTTCCCAAAAGATGTAGTTGTTAATGACAGATTTCCATTTTCCTGTGAGGAAACAGGAAAGACAGGACAGATGATCAGACGATGAATTTATCCCATGAAAATATATGAAGTGCTTAAAAAATCGGAATATGCCCTCCATGGAATCTTTCTTGGGTGCCTTTTCTGTGTAATTTTTTTCTAGGACACTTGCCTCAAGAAGGTTCAGTGGTACATGAACCTCTCATACTTTACAAATACTGCTACTATTTGTGGCTTTAAAAGAGCAGTCAGGTATTGTCAGAATTTGTATTCGTGATCACCCCAGTGCATCATCGACTTGCTAATTACTGCATTAAGTAGGATTGGGAGGAGGAAGAATCATTCATTGAAGAAAGAAGTAAACTGATATTAGATGTTTGGGAGGCCACTTTGTGCTAGACCTGGACACTGAGAACCACGGGAAGAATGAGCCAGGTGTGGCCGCGGTCCTGAGCACATGGTCCAAGTGCTGTTCTCCCCCCAGAGTCTCTCCCAGTTCAAGAGTCACTCACTCACTCCGCACTGTCCAGTTCTGTGGAAGGATCCACCTGCCCACCCCCGCCCCCACCAAGCCAGGAAGTAAACAGCCCGTGACCCGCAGGTGCTTTCCTCCCTGCGCAGCTTGCCAGGGTTCTGTCTGTCATCCCTTCTCTGGGGGTCTTGATTGTAAACATTCCTGATTAATGAATAACTTGGATGGAATTTGGTTTTCTTACATTTAGTAAGCTTCTTGGTGGATTTCTAATGACGAGGGATTCTTTGATCAAGGAATTTTATCTTAGTTGAGTGTTTGCTGCTTTACTGTGGGCCTCACCTTCCCCTATTTTGTATGACCGAGCTATTTTTGTATCAACAAGGTTTCTTCTAAGAGAGGGCTAGCCGTTGGACTAAACACCTAGGGAGGGACAGAAAGTTGATTTGTTAACTTGCTGTCACATCCAAAGAGAAGTGGCAGGGTTTATCAGTGTCTAAGGAGAAAGGAACTTGAGTAACAGGAAGAAGTTAGTGTCCCAGGAACTTTGTACCTGCTTACCCACTCCTCAGGACTCTGCTCGCTCAGATGGCTCCACGCCTTTCCTAGCCTCCTCCCCTCCATTCCCCTCCCTCCTCCCTTCCCTTCCCTCTCTCCTTCCTTTCCTTCCCTCCCTCCTTCCCTTACTTCTTTATTTATTTTTTAAGATTTTATTTATTTATTTGACAGACAGAGATCACAAATAGGCAGAGAGGCAGGCAGAGAGAGAGGGGGAAGCAGGCTCCCCGCTGAGCAGAGAGCCCGATGTAGGGCTCGATCCCAGGACCCTGGGATCATGACCTGAGCCGAAGGCAGAGGCTTTAACCCACTGAGCCACCCAGGTGCCCCGATTTACTTTAGATTGTATCTATTTATTTGAGAGAAAGAATGAGAGGGAGAAGCAGATTCTTCTCTGAGCAGGGAGCCTGATGCCGGACTCCATTCCAGGACCCTGAGATCATGACCTGAGCGGAAGAGAGATGCTTAACCGACTGAGCCTTCCAGGTGCCCTGTAGTTACCTTTATGGCGGACCCCCCCATCCCCCTTTACCTCACCATCTCACCCAGTTCTTTTTCCTTAACACCGGACAGCACCTGCTGTATCAGAATTGCATACTTAGGTCATTTACGTACGCCTTCCTCAACTGGAAGGGAAGCTCCCCAGCAGCGAGAACGAGGACTTGTCTAGGGAGGAACACCCTTGCTTCCGTGCCTGGCATGTGACATGAGTCTTGGTGAATGTTTGTTGAATGAATGAATGTGTGCGCTGGGCTCACAAATATGAACTCAGATATACAGGCCATTATGTCGTTAAATCTTTTCATCAACGATTTAAAGCTTTCATCCCTTTTTAGTGCTGTTGTGTAATATGGCTGCACATGTCCTCAAACTGGAGGTGAATACTCCTTTTACCTCATTCTGGCCTAAACTGGGCCTGGCACAAGGCTGGGCTCGCCCAGTCCTCTTCCAACAACGGCAGCGCAACGAGCACAGCCGTCCGCGTGGCGTCCAGTGAAGAGTGCCGCGCGACGTCGGTGGCTAGAAGGCCCGGAGCCTCTGTTCTTGCCTCTTTCCAGTTCCCACTGTCGGTCGCAAATAGTTAGGGACGTGAGTTAAACACTCCCAGTTCAGAGTGCTTTCTGTGTTTCTCATTTTATTGAGGAAATCTGATACTCCTGTCTTCATCTCATACATGTTGAGGACATGTCCTTTTCCTCGACCGGGGCAGGGGAGGGCAGGATATTTTACTTTTTAAAATTGTCTCTAATTCTCCAAGGCAAAAATGCATTTGTGTTTCTAGGACTTATGTTTAAGAGAAATTCTGTTGACGTGGTCAGGGTCTTAGTCCAAATCTGGCAGAGAGCAGCAAACTCTCCTGGCGTGTTTGTGTCCATCTGTCTGGCCCTCCTCAGACTTAATGATCAGAGCCCTGGGTTGGGGGGCGTGGGGGATACCTGGGACACAGTGGGTAAGGTGAAGAGCTTTAAATGAGGCTGGGCTGAAAAGTTTGATTTTCTTCCGTAGGAGGAGTGTTTGAAGACTTGAGCGGAGGAGTCAGATGTCAGAGCTGTCCTTCAGAAAGATAAATCAGGCAGTGATGTGTAGGGTGGGTTGAAGAGGAAAAGAGACAGCTGGGGGAGCGAGTCAGTAGCAGGCTAGGCAGAGATGGAGGCCTGGGGCAGCGGGGGTGGAGTGCAAAGGGTGCGAGAGGGGACGGATAGAACGAGTGGCAGCCTGGTAGGAAGGGTGTATTTGAGTCTGTGCTTGAGGAGGGTGGTGAAGTCACCATGAGTCTGTTTGGAAAGTAAGGCCTGTAAAGACAGCGGGAGCTGAAGCCCTGAGCGCACTGCAGCGTTGAGGATTCTGAGCATTGAGTGCAGTCAGTGGAAGGAGAAGTACGAGCGACTGGTGTCCCTTAACCCAGCTGGAAATGGGCTCGAGGAGGAAGTGAAGTGATAGGTACGTCAGATGTTGCTAATGCAGGTCAAGTAAGAGGAGGGCTGAGGTCCTGTTGTTGCCGTCATCCAGGTGGGAGATAGACGGAGGGTATGTGATCGCGGGCAGAGAAAGTGTTCCAGCTTGGGAAGGAAGACAGGTGGAATTTGGGAGACCTCTCGCAGAGACCACTGGTGAAACCATAAAATGAGGAGTTTGTGTACTTTGTTGCAAGCACCCAGGGAATGGGTGCTTGGTGCTGGCTCGGGTGTGGTATACAGATCACGTTATTAGAGTCACCTCATTGCAAGAAGCAAACAGCTGAAGCCCTAGATTAACAAAACCCAGGAAGAATTAGCTATAAGGACTGGAACGTGTAGGAGCCGGAGAAGGGACAGGAACAGGAGCGGTAGCCGTGCTCGTCCCGCGCGTCTGCTGCTCAGAGAGCCGTGTCCAGGTTGTGAAGGGGAGCCTGCTCCAGCTTTCAAGTTCACGTCCCACTTCCAGACACGACAGTCTGCCCCACTGGGAGTCCCAGTTTCCACATTATTGGGGGTAGAGTTCTGTCTGCTTTGAGACGGGAACCTATTCCTGGTCTGCTCAGCTGTGACCAGGGGCAGTGGGGGGGAGACAGCCTTGCATGGTATAAGCATGCTGTCAGGAGCTGGTGGGTCATCCTCAAAACAGGTTGGGAGGAGGAACCGTGGAGGTACCTCCTAGAGAAGGTTGTTTATAAGCTGAACAGATTGCTCCCCCACCCAAAACAGCAGTGAAGGCAGGGCACAGCCCCTGCTTACAGTCTCGTAGAGTAGAAAAATAGAAATGGGCCGGGAGAACGTAAGGGAGAGTTGTTATCTGGGAGAAGGGTGGTCAGGATGGTTTAGTGATGTGTCTTTTAGGTCTCATTTTAAGGTTGAGTGATATTTCCCAAAAGAAGGAGGGAGAGGACAATGAACATTCAGACCGGAGGGGAAAAGTATGAGCAAGGGGATGAGTCTTAATTTTTGTATCTGGTTTTCTTACTTTAAAACAATTTTTACATAGACTCGAGGCTTCTGCCTGCCTCAGGTGGTTAAGTGTCTGACTCTTGGTTCTGGATGAGGTCATGGTCTTAAAGGCTGTGAGATCAAGCCCCATGTCATTGTCTGTGAGATCAAGCCCCATGTCATTGTCCTTGTTGTCAACGTCACCATTGGCAGGCGCCACACTCGGTGGTGGTAAGGGCTCTGCTTGAAGATCTGCTCCCCCCAGCTCCCCGCCACACTCCCTCCCTCCCCCCAATAAATAAATCTTAAAAGTTTTTTTATTAATCTTTAAAAATGTTTAAAGACTTATTATCTTGGGGCGCCTGGGTGACTCAGTGAGTTAAGCCTCTGCCTTTGGCTCAGGTCATGATCTCAGGGTCCTGGGATCGAGCCCCGCATCGGGCTCTCTGCTCAGAGGGGAGCCTGCTTCCCACTCTCTCTCTGCCTGCCTCTCTGCCTGCTGTGATCTGTGTCTGTCAAATAAATAAATAAAATCTTAAAAAAAAAAAAGACTTACTGTCTTAAAATAAGAGTAAGGCTATCGTCCGGGTAAGCCCCTGGGCTTGTCCAGTTGCTGGCTGTACGGTAACTGTTTAAACAACGTGGAGCTAAATCCTGACCTTTCTTTGCCTCGGATACCTTTTTTTATAATTTTACAGATTTTTAAAAAAAGATTTTATTTACTTGTCAAAGAGAGAGAGAGTGCAAGTGAGCACAACCAGGGGGAGTGGCAGGCAGAGGGAGAAGCTCCGCAGGGAGCCCGATGCGGGTTCTCCATGCCAGGACCCTGGGATCATGACCCGAGAAGAAGGCAGAGGCTTAAACGACTGAGCCACCCAGGCGCCCCTGATTTTACAGATTTAAAATTGCAAGGAGTGACGACAGTCGATACCTCACCGGGCTCCTGAGGGTTAATCAGGTGGTGCACAGGTGTTAGCACTGTAACGTCTGGCATGTGAGTACTTGGTACGTTTTAAGGTTAGCTAAAAATAATTTAAGCTGTGTCTTCTTTCCAGCTGTACTTTTTTTTTTTTTTTTTTAAGATTTTGTTTATTTAACAGGAGAGAGAGTGAGAGAAAGCACAAATGGGGCGGCAGGTGCAGAAGCAAAGGGAGAGGGAGAAGCAGGCTCCCCGCTGAGCAGGGAGCCCAGTGTGGGACTCGATCCTTGGAGGTCATGACCTGAGCCGGAGTCAGATGCTTAGGGACAGCCCCCCATGCGCCTTTCCAGGTATACTTTTATTTTTTATTTTTATTTTTTTAAAGGATTTTATTTATTTATTTGACAGACAGAGATCACAAGTAGGCAGAGAGGCAGGCAGAGAGAGAGGGAGAAGCAGGCTTCCTGGTGAGCAGAGAGCCCGATGTGGGGCTCGATCCCAGGACTCTGGGATCATGACCTGAGCCGAAGGCAGAGGCTTTAACCCGCTGAGCCACCCAGGTGCCCCTCCATGTATACTTTTAATATCCAGTTTGGTGGCTTAGAATAAATCTACTTAGTTATCCCTAGCCTAACAGTTATATTCGTAAGGCTACTCATTAAATTGTTGTGACTTCACTAAAGTCTGTCGAGCAGTGCCCAACAGACCCCCGAGTGCCGAATGGACAGACCTGTCCATGTGGTGACTGTGTCAGCGGGCACTCCACTGCCTAGTCAACCGGAAGGGACCGGGAAGGAAGTCAGGTGTCCTCCAGGCCCTCTGAGCTGAGGATGTAATGTCTTCCGTATTTCTTCCCCTCTTGGGAGGAGGTATCCCCTAGTAGCTTCCTAAACTTTGTATGTCTCTTTTCTGACCTTACACTTGGTCATTTTGTTGAATATGGAATTCTTTTTTGGAATCAGTTCAGAACATTACTCTCTTTTCTTCCGGTGTCCAATTTTGCTGTTGGCAAGTTGGATGTCATTGACTTTTGGTCCTTTATATATCATCTCTTTTTCCATCTGAAAACTTGCAGGATTTAACTGTGTCCTTAGTGTTCTGAAATATGACACATTTCTGGAGCGCAGTCTCTTTTCATCCATTTCTCTGGTCCTGGCCTGTCTTCTCAGTCTGGACGGGCCTCAGGCAGCTCTAGGAGAAAGCCGTCAGCCACAGGAGCTCAAGAGCTGGCATCTCGCTCGTGCCTCCACATTTCTTTATTGGATTTAAGCATATTGCTGCCTTTTACATACTTGTCCTATTGATGTATTTCCTTGATGGTTCCTCCAAAAACATGTTGAATGTTTAGTGGTAACTACTGTGCTTGATGACAAAATTGTTTTTTTTATTGCAGAATTTGAGCTATTCATCTAGGCAAAACCTAATTTGGGAGAAAGTTGGAGAGGTCTTTATTGCATAATCAATACCCTTCTGTAAAAAATAAAGCTTTTCCAGCATAACTCTTCCTTGAAAGATTTACTTTGTCCCATGTAGAAACCACAGTGAAACGTAAAAAAAAACAAACAAAACTTTTAACGAACACAGGAATACAGGATAACAAAAAAACAACTGAACATGTTCGGAAATTTATTACTTTAGCAATTAGGGTCAGCGAAAACTATTTCATGTGGGCACTAAGATTTTATTTATTTGGGAGAGAGAGGAGAGACAGCGAGAGAGGGAACACAAGCAGGGGGAGTGGGAGAGGGAGAAGCAGGCTTCCCGCTGAGCAGGGAGCCCCACGCAGGGCTTGATCCCAGGATCCTGGGTTCATGACCTGAGCCTAAGGCAGAGGCTTAACGACTGAGCCACCCAGGTGCCCCCACAAGTGTTTAAATGTGCTTCTCACATCCCCTGCATACCTTAATACACAGCTGGGTTCCCCCCACACTGAGGTGGTTGGGATAGCAGCTCCAGAATGTTCTTACATGTCTCAGGGCTTGAGAAGAAGTAAGTGTACATGTGAGATTCTAAGCGCGTCACTGCATGAAGTCGTTGCAGGGTGAGTTTGGAAGTCTGGCTGGTGGTGTTTACAGGCAGGTGCGGGTTTTGTGCAGAATCTTCAGTGTCGTCCCTGAAGACAGTCGCAGAGGAGCCTCTGGATGCGCAGTGGAAGCAAGGCGGCGCCCGGCTTGCGGGAACGGGGTGGTTGGGGCTTCCGTAGCTGTGGGGCAAGGTGTGCTCTCTGCCCGGAGTGAGCCAGAGACCGCGTGCACACTGGTATAGGCCACGAGCTTGTCGCTGCGCCCTCTGTGCGCTCTCTCAGGTTCCAGTGCCCTTGAGCAGGTGTTCGTGTTCTGCCCACACGAAGGGACCCCTCACACCGAAGCAGCTCGCGTTCATCTACGTCTTGATGTGAATCTGAATTTTGAGCACAAGCTGGATGGTTTGCTTTTCTGCAGCAGACGTGGAAGTTCTTTTTTTAGCCAGTAATTTGTGAGACAAATGTTTTGGCGTGAAGGTTAAGGCACCGTACCAGGGGAGCGGTCTGAAGCCTGCCGTGCACTGAACATCGTAAACACAGACGCGGCTCAGGCGGAGGCGGGGTGGCCTTAGCTGTCCGCGCCACACCTGCAGAGAAGGAGGGGTGCCGCGCGTCCCGCACACGCTGCTGGCCTCTGTTGCTGCCGCCCTCCTCTGGTCCTCAGTAAACACAGCGCGGTACCCAGAAATCGGTCGCTGTTGAGAGAGTAGCCAGTGAAACGGACTTGGGAGTGACCGGATGTGGGGACTGGGAGACGGGGCTTCGAAATAACTGTGGTGGCCGTTGATTTACATTAGCGATCAGGAACAGAACGGTGCCTAGAGAATCCTCAGCTATCTGGAAATTAAACAAGTCGAAGATGACATCATAAGGGAAATTTGAAAATACTTTGATTTGAAGGAAAGTGAAACACACACCTCGGCATTTGTGGGGCTCGGTAAGAGCGGGGCCGCGGGGGCTGTGATGGGATGACGCGCGTGCGGTGGCAACAGACGCGGCCTCCGCCGGATGGGCTTCCGCTTTCTGATACCAGAAGGCACGGTGAGCACAAAGCAGGCAGAAGGAAGAAATAACGAAGGTAAGAGGAGAAATTTGTGGAAGTGAAAACAAGTATGGCAGAGAAGATCAGTGACACTGAAAATTGGTGTTTTGGAAGGAACAAATTGATAAATCTCTAGCCAGCCTGAGAAAAAGGCACTGAGACATTGTTAAAAGGAGAAGTTAAATACAAAAATTAAACATGAAATATTGACTCATCTGGTTCCCACAGTGGCCTTAGAAACAAAGTGCACTCCCGGCTGCTGAAGAAGCTGCTCCAGCTGAGGGGGACAGAAACTCAGTAATTTTCGCGTTTGATCTGTAGGTAATCACATCTTTTGTTAGATAAGGTCAAGGGCTTTATTTTTTAATTTTTATTATTTTTAAAAGATTTTATTTATTTATTAGAGTATGAGAGGGGAGACGGTTGGAGGGAGAAGCAGACTCCCCACGTAGCTGGGAGCCTGATGAGGGACTCGATCCAGGGACTCCAGGGTCATGATCTGAGCCGAAGGCAGTTGCCCAACCAACTGAGCCACCCAGGTGCCCCAAGTCAAGAGCATTTTAAAAGAAAATTTATATTAATTTTTTTTTTTTAAAGATTTTACTTATTTGAGAGAGAGAGAGCAAGAGTGGGAGTAGGGGCAGAGGGGGAAGCAGGCTCCCCGCTGAGCAGGGAGCCCAACAGAGCTCCATCCCAGGACCCTGGGACCATGACGTGAGTGGAAGGCAGATTCTTAACCTACTGAGCCACCCAGATGCCCCTAATGACTCTTTTTTAAAAAGACTTATTTATTTATTTGAGAGTGCACTTGCACGCTCGTGGGGGAGGGACAGAGGACGAGAGAATCCCAAGCTGGCTCTGAGTGCGGAGGCCAGTGTGTGACTCTAAGGTCATGACCAGAGCTGAAACCAAGAGTCGGACGCTTGCCTGACTGAGCCACCCAGGTGCCCCTCGGCTGAGTTTTTTCAAGAGCCTTCAAAAGTTACATAATCTTTGACATAAAAATTCCATTTTGGAAATCTGCTCTGAGGATTTTAACGTACAGCCCCCTTTGCCTTTGGGCATCTCTGCTAAGTGAGCCGTGGTGCCCACGGTCACTGAGTCCACCACCCACCCCTCCTTTTCTTGTTAAGCGGCCTTGCCCACACTGGCACGCGTCTTTCCCTCTGAGCCTGGAGCAGGGATCAGCTGCACGCTCTGCCTCCCTCTTTCCTCCCTGAGCCTTGGAGTCCCATCCTGGCCATTCACCAATGGTGCAGGTTGGGCTGTGCTAGCTTCCAGGACTTCATGTGGATCACAGAGGCCTGAGTGAAACTAGCCCTTAGGATTTTTATAGTTCAGCTTCTGTGGGTAGAGCCCCTCTCTTTTTCCCTCTCTGTGCATCATAGGACAGCGTCCCATGCTTTCCCCCTTACCTGTGAGACCCTGTGGGCAGCTGGGCTAAGCGCGCCAGTTCTGGCCGGTGTTCCCCGCACCCAGCGTCCCGGCCTGTTACTTCCTAGGCATTAGGAGTATTTGAGTGAGTGGATGGATGTTCAAGGGATTTGATCCATAAATCAGATAAAGCCAGCGCATCTTCAGAGACCAGTGTTTGAGGTGTAGTCAAAGGCAGCCTGAGACTGTGCTGGGAAGGAAGGGGTGTTGTGTGCAGCAGTCTGGTCCTTTGTGATGGAATGGTCTGGAAGCTTTGCACCGTGTTAGCTTCTGCAGGTAGATTTGTGTGCAGGAGACGAGAGAGAGACACCGCAGAGAGAGACACCGCAGGGCTCCTGCCTTCTAGCGGAGTTGCCACTGCCGAGAGAAGAGCGTTTCAAAGCAGCAGGATCGGGTGGGTGAGGAGTTGTTTGTTTGGGTCATTAAAAATGTTTGGTTTGGGGACACCTGGGTGGCTTAGCCATTGAGTGTCTGCCTTCAGCTCAGGTCATGGCCCCAGGGTCCTGGGATCGCATCGGGCTCCCTGCTGGGCGGGGAGCCTGCTTCTCCCTCCCACTCCCCCTGCTTGTGTTCCCCCCTCACTGTATCTCTCTGTCAAATAAATAATAAAAATAAAATCTTTTTAAAAAGTTTGGTTTGCTCTTTAAATTGATGGGACATTTGTATTACTTTGTTAAATGTATGATTTGAATTTTATATATTTTAAATTTTTACTAGAATTGGCTGTATAATTGGCTTTTTTTTTTTTTTTTAATTTTATGCCTGTATTCCCTTATCTTCCTCCAACTTCCCTTATGGATTGCTTTCTAAAAAGATGAGAGAAAAATTCAGCATGCATATGTGCCCCCTTAATTCCACTTCAGCAACAGCACCCCTCCCATGTAGCCAGACTTCAGAGTAACTGGGGAGGGTCCGTCCCTGCCTGCCCTGAGAACCATCTTTTCTCACGTCTGACCAGCCACTGCCCCCCGACCCCCTTGTGGGCCCCGGGCACCCTTTCGACAGCCTCTATGATCTGCCTTCCGTCTGAAGATGCGCCTTGTCTCTCCACTTACTTTTACCTTCAGGAGGGAGAGTAGTGTTGTCAAACATAGGCTTTGGTTTCGCTAAATCCCCAGTTTCCAGATTTTCTGCGAGGCTGATGCTTGCTCCTGGTTTTGGATCACATTAATGTGTGCTGCTCTCTGGGACAGTGGTCTGGGCTGGGTAGTCAGAAAAAGAGCCCCACTTGGGTCTGATTTTTAACCAGAAGAGAGTCCAGTCGGCTGTACACGTGAATGCAGGCTGAGGCGGTTTGGCAGTGGTCCCCATGCCCCTCGCCCCACTGTGGCTGTGCCCTCAGGAGCTGTGTGGTAGACAGATGCTCGTGGAGGGTTGGCTTCCCTTTTCCTTCCAAAGAAAAATAAGGAACTTTAACTTTGTTTCATGCCTTGAGCCACGAGACAGTCTAGGTATTTGAATCAGAGCAAACTGATACATTTTTCCATTTTAATTTTTTCCCTCTTGTCTCTTGATGTGGCAAGTGCCTGAAAGGGTTTGCATTCGGAGACAGGGGTCATTGTGACAACCAGTTTGAAGAAGCTCTTACCCGGGCTCATACTGTCTTCAGGGACATCTCGTGGTGTCTGGAGACGGTTTGCGTTGTCACGCTGGGGAAGGGTGCGCTGCTGAAAATCCCATGGTGGATAGGACAGCCCCCACCAGAGAGAGTGACCCAGCCTAAAACTCCAGTCGTGCCGAAGTTAAGATTGCCCACTTTTAAACTTGGTGATTCAGTGACAGTGTGGGTGTGCGTGCCCGAGCGCTACCCTCTGAGGGTTTGTGACAGCCCGTTGGCCGCCATTTGATGACTAATCCCCAGCTTCCACTTCCATACCCTCTGATTTGGGTGTTCTTCCAAGTACCTTTTGTGGCACATTTTATTAAATGTGAACCACCTAGTGGCTTTAGCACATTCACTGTGTTGTATAACCATCAGCTCCGTCTTACTACAGAAGGTTTTTTGTTTTCCCTGGGGAGCCCTATACCTGTTGAGCAGTGTTCATCCCACACGCATGTACACAGAACCCCTAGCAACCCCCACATTTTGTCTCTGTGCACTTGTCTCTTTCATGTGAACAGAGTATTTCATACGCGTGGAGTCACAGTTTGTGATTGTTTGCCTCTGGCTTCTTCAGGCAGCATAATATTCTCAGGGACTAGCTGTGCTGTAGTGCGCACCAGTGTTTGCCTCCTTTTCACTGCTGAGTAATATTCCAGTGTGCGGCTATACTACACTTTGTTTATCCATTTATTTATTTGTTTAAAAAAATTTTGAGGTTTTATTTATTTATTTATTTGACAGGCAGAGGTCACAGGTAGGCAGAGAGGCAGGCAGAGAGAGAGGAGGAAGCAGGCTTCCTGTGGAGCAGAGAACCCAATGTGGGGCTCGATCCCAGGACCCTGGGATCATGACCTGAGCCAAAGGCAGAGGCTTAACCCGCTGAGCCACCCAGGCGCCCCATCCATTTATTTATTGATAAACACTGAGCTCTTGGCCATTGTGTGTAGCACTGCTGTGAGATGTGTGCATGTGTGAGGACTGGTTTCTCGTTCTGGGGGACACATGGCTAGGAGTGGTCTTGCTGGATCACATGGCAAATCTGGGTTTAACTTTCTGAAGAACCTCCATACCATACTGTTTTCTTTCCACACTTACTTGTATTGACAGAAAAGCTTGTGTTTGCTCATTACATATGTAACATAATTCCAAAATACAGCTATTTTTGTTAAATAAATGCCTTAGAATTCACGGTTGAACTGGGGGCCATTTCAGTGTGTTAATACCTCTCCTGGCCTCCAGACTAGGTGTGTGGCTGGGAGTTTTAGATGCAGGAGATAGTGAATCCATCAGCGGGCAGGTGGTAATCCTTGAAACGTCCAGAATGGGACTTTTCACACACAGTTTAATTTGGAGCGATCACAGAAGCCTATGTAAGTGTTTTGAAACGTAGTTTCTGAGAAAGAACAAGCAGATATTCCAGAAGAAATCTAGAACTAAGGGTGCTTTTGTTCTGGCCGCAGTACTGGGAGAGGAGAGTTGGGAGCTCTTCCGGGGGGGCCTCCTGGCCACCAGGGCTAGGGCTGGTGGTGGGAGTGGCACCTGTGCCCCCGTAGACCAGCCACACTTGGAAAGTGTCCAGGCCTCCTTTTGAGATTCAGACGCATTCCTTTACATGTCTGATGGCAGAGTCTGGGTTACGGTACTTTAGAAGCTTCTGGAAATGCAGTGGTGGTTTTTACTGTTACTGTAATTTTTATAGTTGGATTCAGTAGGATTCAATGTATTTTCCAGGAGGCATTGCTAAGGAATTTTTAAAAAGAAACTGAGATCAGAGTTCTTTTCCACCCTGAAAAGCCAAATACTAAGTTAATACAAAGTGCTAAGCAAAATGACGTGGGACAAGAAACGGTAGTAGGGAAGGGACGGGTTCGTGTGCTCCTTCAGCCGTGTGGAATGTAGGTCGTTGCAGCCTGGATGCAGTGCATGGAGAGCCTTTTTTGTCTGTTGCAGACGATTTTTCATGCGTTGGAGACCAGACCAGAAGCACTTCTGAATTAAGGTAATGCTGGTGCAATTGGTCCTGTCAGGTGTTAAAGCACAGTGTTTAAATTTCTTCAGGGTTTCTTATTTTAATAACCTGGTTTTTGTACAGCTTTGCCCATCTCTTTTTTAAGCTTATAGTTGGTTTTCAGAGCAGATTGTTCCTGAGAAGCATGTTTTTTTGGAAGGCTGTATCCAGTGTTCAGAAGGGAGAGCTGAAGTCCCAGCTCTGAACAGGGTGGGATTCTCCAGCTGTTTTCATTGGAAAGCAGGAGAGCCATTTTTCAAATCAGACCTTGGTTGGAACACGGTAGATTGTGCAGGTAAAAGGAAAGCCACGTGACTCATAGAAAACTCCCTATAAATTTGTGTGAAGTGAGAGCAGTGCAGCAAATGTGTCACAGAGTCAGGGCTCAGTGGGTCTGGTTGAGGGTACAGTTCTTTTTGTAATTCTTGGAACTCTGTAAGTTGAAAGAATTCTTTCTTTTAAAAGATTTTATTTATTTGAGAGAAGGCGTGCATGCTTGTGTACCTGGAGAGAAGGGCAGAAGGGGAGGAGGAGGGAGAGAATCCCAGGCAGACTCCTTGCTGAGGTGCTGAGCCCAACTCAGGGCTTGATTCTACAACCCTGAGATGACAACCTGAGCTGAAACCAAGAGTCAGATGTTTAACAGACGGAGCCACCCAGATAGCCCAAGTCAAAGGAATTTTAAAAAGCAAAACTAAATTAGGAACACGTCTGTGGCTCAGATGGTTAAGCGTCTGCCTTCGGCTCAGGTCATGATCTCATGATCCTGGGTCCTGGGATCGAGCCCCGCATCAGGCTCTTCCCCCCTTTCTCTGTGCTCCCACTCTCTCATGTGCACACGTGCTCGCTCTCAAATAATTAAATAAAATCTTTAAAAACAAAAAAAACCCCAAAACTAAATTAAGTGACTTCATTGCTTGAACAATTGGTCGTCCCTATGCAGAAGGTGAACTTGGCGCTGTAGACAAAATTTAACTCAAAGTGAACCTCAAAGTCACCCTAACTAGAAGACGTTGAAGATTGTTAAGACTTCGGGTTTGGCAAAGATTTCTTAATTATGACATCAAAGATAAAAGCCATAAAAGAGAACATTTATAAATTAGACTTTGTCAAGATTAAAAGGCCTCTGCTCCTTCAGAGACACTGTTAACAACATGGAAAGACAAGCCGCAGGCTGGCGAACGAGGTAGCGCGTG
The DNA here is from genome assembly GCF_002288905.1 of Enhydra lutris kenyoni. Lineage (NCBI taxonomy): Eukaryota > Metazoa > Chordata > Mammalia > Carnivora > Mustelidae > Enhydra > Enhydra lutris. The sequence continues at coordinate 19,312,935 of NW_019154122.1, forward strand.
ACACATCTTAGACGACTTGTATACAGAGTAAATAAAGAACTCATAAAACTCAGTATGAAGGAAGCAAGTGATGCGAACAGACACTTCAGTGGAGAGTAGCGAGAGCGAGAGCAGAGAAGCGTGATTGAAAAGATGGCCAGGGTGCGTGGGGGGCTTAGTCGGTCAGTCCTCTTCCTTCAGGTCAGGTCTCGATCTCAGGGTCCTGGGATCGAGTGCCGTGGCGGAGAGTCTGCTCAGCGGAGAGTCTGGTTCTCCCACTGCCCCACTGCCCCTCCTCCCTGCTTATGCTCACTCGCTCGCTCTGAAATAAAATCTTTATTTTTTTTTTTTTTAAGATTTTATTATTTATTTGGCAGAGACCGCGAGAGAGAGAACACAGGCAGGGGAGTGGGAGAGGGGGAAGCAGGCTTCCTGCTGAGCAGGGAGCCTGATGTGGGCTCGATCCCAGGACCCTGGGATCATGACCTGAGCTGAAGGCAGACGCTTAACAACTGAGCAACCCAGGTGCCCCAAAAACAAATAAAATGTTAAAGAAAAAAAAAGGAAAGGGAAAGCCAAAATCATTAGCTGTTGGGAGATGGAAATTAAGTCCGTAAGGAGACACCACTGTCCAGCTCCTAGACGGACTAACGGGTGGTCATGGCAAGAGCCGATGAGGACATACAGGAACTGGGCTCGGAGGCACTGCTGGTGCGAGAGGGAAACGGTGCAAGCACTTTGAAGACAGTTTGGCGATTTCTTACAGTGCTGAGCGTGTGCCTCCATATATGCTCCCGGCTCAGTGTGTCCCCAACAGAAACGGAAGGAGACGTCCGTATAAGACTTGGGCTCAGTGTGTCCCCAACAGAAACGGAAGGAGACGTCCGTATAAGACTTGGGCTCAGTGTGTCCCCAACAGAAACGGAAGGAGA
>NW_019154122.1:19313855-19370674 GCF_002288905.1 Enhydra lutris kenyoni
TCCCGGCAGCACGGATGAGTGTCAGAATGGCACCGAGCAGGCAGAGCCAGACCGTAAGAAACTACACACTGTAGGACTCCGTGTGCCCAAATTTTGGGAGCTGCGCGCTGGTGCGTGGTGACAGAAAGCAGATGGGTGGCACCTGGGGAGGGGTGGGATTCCAGAGGGGCACAGAGGATGACGGACATGTTCGTTACCTGAACTGTGTGGCTGGTTTCAGAGATGTGTCCGTGTGTTAGGTGTTAAGTGGTACATATTTATTGTGTGACTTGCATTTCAATGAGGATATTTTATGTTTTAAAAACGAAACGAACAATTAGAAAGTGATGCGAGCAAGTCTCATCTCTGCTGGGTGAACCCCAGTACCTCACAGGTTGACGCTTTCCGTTGTGTTCTTGGTCTCTGCCGACTCCGCTGACTGGCCAGGACGTCTGGCAGGGGAAGGAGGAGGTAATTTTCTTAAGTAATTTCAGGCTAGAAAGTTTTGCTACTACTCTTACAAGTCCTACTTAGGGAGGGTTTACTGTAGTCCATACAGGTCTTAAAGGCCTCACATGGCTTCTCATTGACCCCTCATAGCATGTGAGGTGTGGATCCTGTAACTGTCTCCACTCTGAGACCGAAAAGCAGAGGCAGAGAGAGGTTAGGCACTTAGCGGAGGCCACCTGTGACGAGAGGGTCAGGACTGGGACCCTGCGTGAGCAGGACCCAAGCGCATGGCAGCCGCGCTGTCCCCAGCCGGCCAGTCCTGTTCAGTCGGCTGGACGTGCAGAGGCCCATGGAGACGGTTTCTGGGGGAGACCCGGTGGTGTTCCTCCTCGTTTCAGGAAATAGCTGTAAGAACAGATTGTATGACGGAGTGCAATTAGCATATCGGCCCCGAACTTGGGGGTGAGAGCCTCTCCTAGGTGCTTGAGGTCGTTCCCTCCATCGTGTGTCCAGCTCTCACCACCCTTCCCTGCCGGACCTTTCTTCTGGATGTGTGCCATTTGTTTCTTCAAACACATTAATTGCGTATGACGTTTGGCTCTGAGATAAGTAAAGTGCGACCTCTTGTTTGGCCTCAGCAGGTTTGCAGGGGTTGGGTTGACTGAACGATTTTGATCCCATAGGGTGTGCTGGGTTCTGTGCTCCACGCTGGGAGCCCAGTGACGCTACAGGCTCCGCGGGCGAGACGCAGGGGAGAGTGCAGTGGCACAGGTGGGTTTCCGTGGGGCGCCAGACACGGGGTCAGGAGAAAGGCTCACTGGCCCTTTCCTGTGACTCCAGAGAGAGACAGAGCCTCAGGGAGGGGATCTCCTGCCCGCTGTCCAGCACCCACTCACCCTGGTCTTCTGTCCGGTTCCCTGAGCTGCCCGTGCTGCCAGTCTCCAGCAGCTCTGCAGCCTCCTACCCTGGTCACTGTTAGCCCTGACTGCCGGCTGCTGGGCGGCTGACGGGGCGTGGCTCGAGGAGGTGCTGGAAGCGGGGGCGTAGGACTGAGCAGATACGAATGGGGATGCGCTTCTCGGTTTCTGACTGGGAGGACAGAGGTTGGCTTTGTGGAGGGAGAGCCTGGTTCCTGCTATTCTAGAAAGACGCTGAAGTGAATCCATCCCCAGATGAGGGTCTCCCACTGGAGGGAAGAGGGGAGGAAGGGCTCAGTGCTGTGCTGGCCCCTGTGGTAGTTGGTGGCCGCTGGCCATGTGTTGATGAGGAGCACTTGGAATAAGGCTGGTCCAAATGGAAATGTAAAACACACACTCGATTTCAAAAACTTAGTACGACAAAGGAGCATGAAATACCCGTTTGTAATTGTTTTATATTGTTTACATGTTGAAATAACATTTTTGGTATGTAGGATTAAATAAATATATTACTAAATCGACGTTAACCCACGGGCGCCTGGGTGGCTCAGTTGTTAAGCCTCTGCCTTCGGCTTCGGTCATGATCCCAGGGTCCTGGGATCGAGCCCCGCATGGGGCTTCCTGCTTGGCGGAGAGCCTGCTTCTTCCTCCCCAGCTCCCCCTGCTTGTGTTCCCTCCCTCGCTGTGTCTCTCTCTGTCAAGTGAATAAATAAGTAATCTTTACAAATAAAATTAAATTAACATTGACCTATTTTTTTTTTTACTTTTTTAATATGGGTACGGGAAAATGAAAACCTCCACGTGTGGTTCACGTTGTGTTTCTGCTGGACAGCGCTGGCGAGCTGACTGGATGGGGTATAAGAGCCCGTGAGGGTGGGGGCTGCAGAGGACACCCAGAAACTCTTATCCCTGATGAGTGGGCTCTCCTGAATTGATGGCATTTAGCTGGAAAAGCAATTTTTTTAAAAAAGATTTTATTTATTTGACAGAGATCACAAGTAGACAGAGAGGCAGGCAGAGAGAGAGGAAGCAGGCTCCCTGCGGAGCAGAGAGCCCGATGCGGGGCTCGATCCCAGGGCCCTGAGACCATGACCTGAGCTGAAGGCAGAGGCACAACCCACTGAGCCACCCAGGCGCCCCTGGAAAGCAATTTAAAGGTGCTTCCCCTAGAAGTGGAGAAGCTAAGATCTCTGGCCCAGTGGCGCGTGTGACCGTGAGCAGAAAGGCCTGCGCGCAGCTCTCCTGGTCGGAAGGCTGGCCTGAGCCGCTAACTTCCGTCGCGTCAGTGTCTGAGAGCTTGCCCTGGTGGGGTGCTGTGTGCGTGCAGGTGACAAGGAAGTGAAGCGTTGTTTTATGGTCCTGCGAGCATTGCGAGCCAGTCAGACTGCTGAGGGCGCCCGGCAGGGGTAACTCCAGGGTAGCCTCCGTTGGAATTGTGGCCATTTGGGACCGTATCCGCCTCTCTTGGTGACCACGTGTACACTCGGTAGGACCTCTTCCCGTGATGGTGAGGACACAGTTTGTGCTCCTCGGTCACATCTGTGACCTGGGAGTGGATTGTAAATCCCCTTTTACTTCTGAAGTGGGAGGTGTCCACGTGGTGAAATCATCAAGATGTCCTGAGTCAGACCCTCAAAAGGACATTTGGCTGTGCCTCTTCAGACTGGTGCCTGAGGGTAGGCGTTTGTGTTTTCACCACAGCGACCTCTGTCCGTGGCAGGTGCTTAGTGAGCGAATGTAAGGTGCTTGTAGAGCAAGGCCAGGAGTGCTGCTGAGGAGAGAGGAGCTCTCCTTCTCTGGACGCGGACTGGACATGACGCCTGATCTTTCTGATCAGCCAGCCCGCACCTGCTCCCCATTGCGACAGAAGTGATCTGATGGTGAAGAATCACAGAGCTGTTGGGGGAAAATCAAGACATATTCAGAAAAAGTTAATAGATATTGATGAGTGTGAGTCATGCTTTTGGTTTCTGTAATTTTGGGGGGAGATGCGAGCTGCAGGCTGAGTTCACAGTCCGTTCTGAGAGGAGCAGCGGAGACGGCTCTGCTTACCTGGACGTTGGCTCCTTGGGGTGTCAGATCACGTACACCGTTGTCAACAGGAACGTATTTATACAGCCTGTACGGTTGTGTTTCTGCTCTCATGGCTCGCTTTTCAGACTGTGGACAAACCTTGGCCGTTGCCTCCAGGCGGGAAGGAGGAATCAAGCGGCCTCGCGGGGAGCATAAGGGCAGTCTGGGCACAGGTGGAGAGAGTCTCCGAGGGTGAGCCCCTATGGACGTCTGGCTCTGGAAGAGGCACATGGAGGGGAGTTGTGTCTTGGGGGCGGGGCTGCTCAAAGATGAGGGATGCTTGTCAAGGGGCTGGAGAGTGAGAAGAATGTCCCTCGAAGCTCCTGGGCCGAGACAAGGGGTTGTCAGCATGTCATACTTCTTTGGCTTCCTGGGCCTGGTTGGGCGGGTAGGAAACGGAGCTGGGCCGGTGCTCTCTTTCCCTTCCCTGAGGCCCCCTTCTGAGCAGCAGCACTACAAGGGAGGGTCGAGGCTCAGCTCCCTTGGGCTCTGTCAAGTGCTGGGAGGTCCCCAAAGGGTCCTCCAGGTTCCGTTTGGTGTTCTGTCGGCTGAAATAGGAGGTGGACGAAGTTTCAAGTTCTTGTCTAATTCAAGTGTTTAAATGAGCCTGGGCTTAAGGTCATTTAGTGCAGCTAGAGAATAAAGGAGTGCCTTCTGGGCTAGGGTCTCCGCTGCGGAGGGGAGATCATCAAGGGGATGCTGTCATTGGGAAAGTGCCACAGGAAGATGCGTGCGTGGCACCACCCCTGTGGCTCTGAGGCCAGCCACCTTCAGAGGTCAGCCTGTGGCAGGTGTGGTTGCCCTGCCCAGCGGGAGGCACCTTTCACTGGGGTGTCAAGGCGAAAAGACGAAACTCCATCAGGACCAGTCAGACAAGGCACCGCAGACTCGGGTCTGGATTCCGTGAAGGAGCAGCACCTCGACCCAAGAGGATGGCGGTCGCAGCACCCACTTCCTCTTAAGGACTCCAACAAGCAGTCGCACACTAAGTCGTACAGTAAGACACTTGTGGTGGTCCTGCGGCCCTGTGGTCCCGGGACCTGACTTGAACTGAAGGCAGGTGCTCAACCGACTGAGCCACCCTGGTGCTCCTAGATTTAATTTTAATATGTTCTGAAGTATAAATTCTTTCTAGTAATTTTTTTTTAAGATTTTATTTATTTATTTGACATAGAGAAATCACAAGTAGGCAGAGAGGCAGGCAGAGAGAGGGGGAAGCAGGCTCCCTGCCAAGCAGAGAGCCCGACGCGGGGCTCGATTCCCAGGACCGTGGGATCATGACCTGAGCCGAAGGCAGAGGCTTTAACCCACTGAGCCACCCAGGTGCCCCTCTTTCTAGTCATTTTTAAACGTGGCATTGCATAGCAGCCTGCAAGTAACTTGCACGTGTAGGTGAATAGTGCCTTATGACCAATGGGTTTCAAGGAACCTAGGAATGAATTTATTTATTTATTTAATAAAGATTTTATTTATTTGTTTGACAGAGACAAAGTGAGAGAGAGAGAACACAAGCAGGGGGAGTGGAAGAGGGAGAAGCAGGCCTCCCGCCGAGCAGGGAGCTGGACATGGGGCTCGATCCCAGGACCCCGGGACCATGACCCGAGCCGAAGGCAGACGCCTAAGGACTAAGCCACCCAGGCGCCCTGGAACCTTGGAATTTGTAGTTATCGATACTGGTGCCTTCTCCGTCAGGCACATCTCTGCGCACACAGGGGTCGGGGTGTCTTATAACAGTGACTGGTCTTACCGCTGGTCGTGAGAAACTGTGCTCGACACTGTCCATGCAGCTCGCTCGCCTTCCTGCTGCTTCCGGGTGCACGGCTGATTTTTGTCACACAGTAGTTCTTTCTAGTGTGCACAGCCCCGTGGTGACTCCTCACTCGAGCCCCGGCAGGGACCTGGGCAGTGGAGGGTGTGCACGTCGGGGTGGTACCGCTGCTCACAGGGCGGCGGCTTTTCCACTGCGCTGTCTCGGGGTTGAGCATGGACTTCTAGAAGGATGTGTTGACTTCCCACAAATTCAGGGTGCGTGTGAGTGGCATTTGGCCATCAGTGACTTTATGAATTGAATTATCTGCTGTGGGTTTTGTTGTCATTTGAAAACTGTAAGAACCATTATCTTTCAAAGGTAGTAAACTGAAGTGAGTGAGGCTCCTCCTATTTTCTGGAGTGTCTGCTGGGGACCCCGGGATGGTCAGACTGTTTGTAGAGCTAATAGGTATTTCAGTGTATGTAGAGATTGTTTCTTGTGTCTTATTTCTCTGTTTATGAGGCTAACATGATTGTTGTATGAAGTTACTTCTGCTGAAGATGATTAAGTTTTTTACATTGTCCTAATGCTTTAGGGGATCCACTTTGAATGGGGTTAAACAGTAAGTTAAGAGAAAAATTATAGTGCATTGTCCATAAGTGTAAAATGTGCCAAGTAGAAGTGTTCTGTGTGTGCTTTACCTAATAGGAAGCCACTTACCTGAGTGGAGGACTGTTTTGAAATTTGCGTCAGAAAACTGAGTTGCAGGGAAATCTGAGGAGACATCCGAGATGCTGAGGGCAGACTATTTAAATAAACTGCGTCCTAATAGAATAATTTGCAAATAACATGTAAAAGTTTGCCGGATCGCTAAGCCAGAGCCAAATGAGGCTGTCGCATGTGATTGCATTTCCTTTCTGCATCTTCATTACCATTTGGTTCCCCGTAAAATAGTCACGTTTTACTTTTTATTTCATTGAATATTCTGATATCTGCTATTTCATAGAAGCTAATTTCATGGTAATATATCATCAAAATGTAATATTAATATTTATCCCTTTTGAAACACGGATATAGAAACCTCCAAGGTTGACCATTTGGTTGTTCAGACAAATTTGGGGATTACTGAGGTCGAGTCTTCCTCGCAGCCAGCTGGAGGGGGGGGCAGTCTGTGTCATTGCAGGAAAATATGTGAGGACACTGTGCGATCTATGTGGGGGATGCCTGTGCTCCCAGACTTTTTTTCTTTAAGATTTTATTTATTTGAGAGAGAGAGAGAGAGAGAGCGTGAGCAGGGGGAATGGGAGGGGCAGAAGAAGAAGAAGGAGAGAGAGAATTCCAAGCAGACCTCCACCCAGCGTGGAGCCTGACCTGGGGCAGGATCCCATGACCCTGAAATCATGACTCTAGCCGAAATCAGGAGGTGCGCACTCAACCAACTGAGCTACCCAGTGCCCCTGTGCTCCCATGCTTTTAAATCAAGAGGTTTATGACAGATTCATCACATGTTCGTAATGTAGTCAGACAATACCAAGAAATATTGACTTTGAAAAAATTTATTATAAGAATATTCAAACGTAAATAAAAAAAATTACGTAATCACCCATCTCCAACATTTATAGAGTTTTGCCAATTTCATTTAATCATCTTCCTCCTTCCTTCCATTTTATCTTGGAGTATTTTGAAGCAAATGCCCAAATCACATCATCTCACCCACCCATCGGTAAGAAGTATTTCTAACACTGTGGCCTCTACTCCTGCTGTGACAATAAAGAAAGAGCTCAGCTCTCATGCCAGCAAACACCCAGCCATATTCACATTTTCCCGATTTGCTCTGAAGTCTGTACATTTGGATTTTGAATCAAGATACAAAGTTACTGGGGCGCCTGGGTGGCTCAGTGGGTTAAAGCCTCTGCCTTCGGCTCAGGTCATGATCCCAGGGTCCTGGGATCGAGCCCTGCATCGGGCTCTCTGCTCTGCGGGGAGCCTGCTTCCCCCTCTCTCTCTCTGCCTGCCTCTCTGCCTACTTGTGATCTCTCTCTGTCAAATAAATAAATAAAATCTTAAAAAAAAAAAAAAGATACAAAGTTACTAACATTTAAAAAAAAAACTGTCCTACTGGAAAATTGAAATGCATATAAAAGTTAATCGTATAGGAACTTCATCATCAAACTACAGCAGTGACCAACTCACAACCAGTCTTGCTTATGTCTGCCCTTGCCTGTTCTCTTCCATTTTGGTGGTTGTAAAGCAAACTTCAAACATGGCGTTCCGTTGTTGGGTAAGTTCGCGTACACCTGCAAGTGTGCGGAGGTTGCGGACCAGTTCTGTGGGACAGGGAGCCATAGTGCTCGGCTGTGCACCCGCTTCAGCCACAGCGCCTGTCCTCGAGCACGGTGTCCTTGTTTGCCACCGTGTGTTGCTCATGGTTGTGTTAGCGCCGTGTGTAATGGAAGGAGGGTTTCTCTACTTTCTTTTTCTGAATGAAAAAGACAGACTGATGAAATCGGTTTAAATTCCTCATGTGAAACTCTTTTTTTTTTTTAAAGAATTTATTTGACAGAGAGTGAGAGAAGGAGAGAGAGCACAAGCAGGGGGAGCAGCAGAGGGAGAGGGGGAAGCAGGCTCCCTGTTCAGCAGGGAGCCTGATGCAGGACTCAATCCCAGGACCCTAAGATCATGACCTGAGCCGAGGGCAGAGGCTTAACCCACTGAGCCACCCAGGCGCCCCTCATGTGAAACTCTTTCCCTCAAAATGGTTCTTTGACTTGGAGATGACGGGGGGCACTTCTGTGGCTGAACTAGCTAGCCGGCTTCTTCCCTGATTGAGTTTCAGAGGCATGTGAAGATTGCAGGAGACCTCGCTGAAACGGACTAGGGGTCCAGAAGGGGCGGTTGGTAGAGAAAGCCGGTACCGCTGGGTATCTGTTGCAGATCATCACTTAGAGGCCCCAGTGGGAAAAGAGGTGCATTGTATCTCCTACAAGAGAGCCAGTGCCCTAGGGTGCCCGACTGGCTCAGTTGATGGAGTATATGACTCTTGACCTCGGGGTTGAGTGTGGAGCCTTCTTAAAAACAAAAAAAGAAAACTCCACTGGCCCTGCAACTCAACCGGTGAGAAACCGTTATTACCCTGACCTCCTGCTTCTCTCCAGTGGGCTTTCGTTCCAAACAGTCCTCCCAACGTCCTCCTCCTTCCTTCCTTCCTCCTTCCCGAAAACACCGTTCCTTCCCTTTATTTGTTGGACTTGCCTATGGTTTTACTGTGGCTTGCTTGTCCGGAATTGCAGTTCTCTGCTCTTCCCAAATAAACCCTCTTTTGGGGTAAAATAACTCGCACTTTGATTTTAAAGGCTAACAGGTGCTAGCCATCCCGTTCAGTGCAGCACCGTGGGCCCGGGGGTAGCCAGCAGCCGGCGTCTCGGGCTGTCTCCGTTTCGCTGTGAGACCACGTGTGCGCACCGTGGCGGCCCCGCTAAAAGCTGTGCTTCACAGTCCAGCCGCTGAAAGGCCTGCGGAGCACGTCCCAGTTGTGTCTTAATTTTCATTTCAGCCCTGTGATGTGGGTGACACCGTTCCTGGAGGGATTGGACGGAAAAGTGATTTGGTGTCGCGTTCCTAGTATGTGTCAGAACCAAACCCAAGGATCATTTTTTGATATAATCACGCCATTTTGTCATTAACAAGCCTTGCAGCGTGAATGTCATTGTTCGTGACTGGGGTACTGGGGGGCACCCTTGAAGTTCCTTCCCACACCTTACTGGGGTCTTGATGAGAGTGAAGGGAGGTGATGGGGGCCACCTGAAGCATGTTATGTTGCAAATGTGAAATATTTGAATAAAAAATTTGTGTTAACGCTTTGACTTACAAAGATTTTGGATATAATCTGAATTAGGGCAGATCATATACTTTCAAGTTATTTAAATTTCTATGAAGAGTATTTCTAGGATAGACGTTCTAAATAAAAGCTAGTGGCAATGTGGGTCATAAAGAACAGATATGAAACTCTCAGCAGGTCCTGTCTTACTGGATTAGATGGGCAAAGGCACTGAGTCAGCACGGCCAGGGCTTAGCCTTGACTTTAGCAAGGGGAGAAGGAACCCGGGCCACGGAGACCCGATGGTGGGGTTTTCTGAAGGCTTTGGGGACCTAAGGATAGTGAAGAGAAAAGCAAAGTGATTCCGTGTAAGTAAGACTTTTAAAATGTACATTTTCTTTTAACCAAAATAACATAAACTGCATTATCAGTGTTCTGAAAGTGAAGAGGAAAATATGACCAATAATTCTAACAAAATGCTATTAGTCTTTTTAAATGTATTTTTTTCCACTAAAATATATATTTTAATCTTCCAAAAGAGCTAAAATTAGGGACTCCTGGGTGGCTCAGTTGGTTGCACGTGTGCCTTCAGCTCATGTCCTGCGATTTGGGCTCCCTGCTCCTCGGGGAGCTGGCTTCTCCCTCTCCCTCTGCAGGCTGCTCCCGCTGCTTGTGCTTTCTCCCTTCCTCTCTCTCTCTCTCAAGTAAATAAAATCTTTCTGAAAAAATAGCTAAAATTATTACACAACTTTGTTTTTGTTTTAATATACATCAGGCAATTTTCCAGGTGTTTATTCCATCTTCCTTACTGTTCGTGGTGATACATAATAGTTCTTCCAGTTAAAAGTTAATGTTAATCATTAATGTGTTTTAACAAACACGTTATGTTTTAACAAAAACATTGGTTTTTTTTTTTAAAACCAAGAGTATGGACCAAACAGTGTGAGTGCTTCTTGGCATCAGGGCCCAGGTAACCTGTTAACATTATTTTAAAAAGAAAAAGTACGTGTATGTATAAAAGATAGTGTGGAGAAGAGCTGACCCACTGTTCCTGCTTCGTTCTCCGCAAACAGCCACTGTTAGCGTTCTCTCATGTGTGCAGAAAAACCATTGCTCGCACTAGCGTAGATATTTGTCCTTTTTTGTGCACAGAGAGAAACGTGCCATCACACATACACTGTTCTGTACCTTGTTTATTTCATTTACTGTGTCCTCATAGAAGAGCATTTGGGGTGAACTTTTAATTTATGGGAATTGGGAAGTTGTTTGCTTCCTCTTAGTTCCGCCAGTGTCTGAATGTGTGCGCTCCTTGCCTGTGGGTGTTTCTCTTTGGGGCAGCACTGACTGTGACGGTGCTGTTGGCTGACCTGCCACACTCAGGCTGTGACCCCCAGGAGCGTGTCCATTAGCTTAGAGCAGAGGGTGTACACGCACATCTCATCAAGGTGGTCCTGGGCAGCACCCACTCGGGGACAGTAAGGCCAGTGTGCTGGACACCCTGAGTGCCCCTTCATCAGTGAAACTCCGTCCATCTATGAAAAAACTTCTTTTCCAGATTTGATTTCAGAAAATACACCTTTGACGTGGAGAATAGAGCATGTAATTTTAGAAGATTTTTAAGTGCTTAACCATAGGTTACTTATTCTCACCAGACCAGTTGTCTAGATTAAATAGGTCTGAAAGGACTTTTGTCTTTATTGCTAGTAGCCACAGGAGTAATCCTTCTCTTGAAAATGAACAGACATGGATTTTGAGTCTCTCTCTTGAGACTCAGATGTGGACACTGATTATAGAGGGCTCTGTAAGTAAAAGCATTAGTCATTTATGATACTTACTGATGAAAGAGAAATAGATCTGGTTTTGTTCTCTTTGCTTGTGACTAAAGATTCAAGCCAGCAAGTATTGATGTTATTGCTTCTGAAATTTTATGGGGTAACTGAATTAAATGGATCTTCTCGTTTTAAACACACTTGGGGGGGCACCTGGAGGACTCAGTGGGTGAAGCATCTGCCTTCGGCTCGGGCCACAGTAGTCTGCTTATCCCTCTCCCTCTGCCCCTCCCCTCCACTTGTGCTCTCTCTCTTTTTCTCTCTCTCAAATAAAGAAGTAAAATCTTAAAAAAAAAATACAGACACTTGGGTTTTCAATTAATTCATTTCTCTAGTTTTGAACAATGTAGCTGGGTGATTATCATGTATATATTCATCTATAATATGTTTAAAAAGAACATCTAACTAAAAGAAGTACTTAAACTTAAGATCTCAGGGGTCATCCCATCTAATAATAGAATTTGGGTCTTTTATCTAAAGACTCAGCATCTCAGAAAGTACTTCCTGTTTACCTAGGTCCTAAGAGTTTGCTGTTTTTAGTCCTTATGTTAAAAATTAACCTTAACTTTTTAGTGTTGAAGTTATAATCAGAAGTTATGTTTGTTGACTAAAACTAACAATTAAAGTGTTTTTTTTAAGATTTTATTTATTTGTTTGTCAGAGAGAGAGAGGGAGCACAAGCAGGGGAACAGCAGGCAGAAACAGGCAGAAGGAGAAGCAGGCGCCTCGCTGAGCAAGGAGCCCGACGCGGGACTCGCAGGACTCGGTCCCAGAACCCTGGGATCATGACCGGAGCTGAAGGCAGACCCGTAACTGCCTGAGCCCTGCAGGCGTCCCAGTAATTTACGATTGTATTTATTTATTTTAGAGAGGGAGAGCTTGCTTGGGGATGGGTGGTGAGGCAGGGCAGAGGCAGAGGGAGAGAGCATCTCCAGCGGACCCCCACTGAGCACGGAGCGGGGCTCCATCTCAGGACCCCAAGGCCATGACCTGAGCGGATACCTGCAGTTGGACGCTTGACCGACTGAGCCACCCAGGCTCCCTCCCGTCTTTTTAAGAGATTTTATTTATTTGTAAAAGTAACAACTCCTGGGCGCCTGGGTGGCTCAGTGGGTTGAGCCTCTGCCTTTGGCTCAGGTCATGATCTCAGGGTTCTGGGATCGAGTTCCGCGTCGGGCTCTCTGCTCAGCTGTGAGCCTGCTTCCCCTCTCTCTCTGCCTGTCTCTCTGCCTGCTTGTGACCTCTCTCTCTGTCAATAAATAAATAAAATCTTTAAAAAAAAAGGTAACAACTCCGCTTACCCCATGCCAACCAGTAGCTATTGCTTCTCTTCGGCACTGGTTTTGGAAGGCTTGAGTCAAAGGGCTTCTTTACAGACCAAGAGCAGTTCCCTGACACGGGGCAGGGTGCTGGGCCGCTGTGAGAGCCCCCAGCGCCGCGTGACCATGTGCGCGGCGTGGAGCTCGGACCCGCGCGCGGGAGCGGTGGCGGGTGTCCCAGCTGGCGGCACGCAGCAGTCCACAAATGCGGGGGACGCGTCACCCCAGCTTCCCGGCTCTTTTAGAAACGATCTCCTGTTCTCTTGGCACTGTCCCCGTTGCATACGTCACTGTCCGTAGGCTGCAGCTCTGAGGCGTTTGTCCGTGAAGACAGGCGAGAGCACTAGCCAGTGGCGTCGGGTAAAGTGTCTGCAGGGCGGCCGCTTCCACGTCGAGCTTCGGTAATGCTGCTTTTCACCGGGGAGGCTCCAAGTATCTTTGAAACCTTCCCCGTGCTTCCAGCTCCCACTTAAAGTAATGGCTTTAGGGACGCCTGGGTGGCTCAGTTGGTTGGACGACTGCCTTCAGTTCAGGTCATGATCCTGGAGTCCCGGGATCGAGTCCCGCGTCGGGCTCCCAGCTCCGCGGGGAGTCTGCTTCTCTCTCTGACCTTCTCCTCGCTCATGCTCTCTCTCACTGTCTCTCTCTCAAATAAATAAATAAAATCTTAAAAAAAAAAAAAAAAAGTAATGGCTTTAGAAACAACTATTTTGGTCTGAAATATTTCTGAATCTGTGTCAGCATGTATCGCCTTCCCAGAGGCGCCTTCATATCCCGTCCCGTCCCTGTAAGGCCTTTCTTGGTGGTTCTGCAGACTGTCGTCGAAGGTCGGGACTGGCGACGGGGGATTGCTTCCTGGAGGTCCTGCACACACACCCCTCGCCCCTGCCTCCTGTCTGGCCTGTTTTCATAGCTGTGATCGATAGCACAGCAGAAAGCAAGAACTAAGAACTCAAACACACACTGTTGAAAGATACTCTTTAGTGGGAAAGATATTTTTTGTTTTCATCAGTAAGTATACATCAAGTTTCTGTAATGTAAACCATGTAAATTTATTCTAAATGCTTTTGTGCAGAATAGGAAGATTTACCTAGACTGCGGACTCTAACATATATGCTTCCTGCCCCCTCCAGTTTCCCCCAGATAGGTTTCAGTCTCAGGAAAATAACTATTGTGAATTAAATATCTGGTGTATGTAATATCGACCCTGTCACTTTTGCATACAGTCTCTGGTGTGTGTTTGCACAGGACGTTGAGGCCCTTTGAGGAGCCAGATTTGCGTACGGGTGCTCACCGTAGGCTTAGGTGCTTGAGATGCTGCTAATTATAGCTTCAGCTTTGAGATACATCGGTCATAACCATGACTGCTGTAACGTTCATGCTCTTGGTCGGAAATACAACCCCAGTTACGGCATTCCCTTGGGAAGGTAGGTCTGGTCTAACAGGGAGACTTTGCTTTGAGTCTGGTTTAAGAAATGCTGTCTAAGGAGACTGGGGTGGCAGGGCTGTTTGTTCTGAGCCTAATTCGGCCTGTGCCTGTCAGGATGGAGTTAGTGCTGCTGTTTCCTGGGACCCCATTTTGGTCGGAGAGCGAGATGTCTCCGGACCAGAAGCCTGTTGGATACCACACTGAGTGCTTTCAGAATTGCTGTGTGAACATTCTGACATCCGTGGGGCATGGCGGCAGAGGGGGTCCTGGTTTCGAAAGCATCGACATGGTGCTGAGGTTCTGGGCTGTCCGGCTGCCGCTCTGCTCGTCTCCTGAGCAGACTTCCCCGGCTGTCCGTGTGAGCTCTTCTAACGTCAGTCTACGCTCTTGGGTTTAGAGTGAGACTCCGATCCTTCAGGAAAAATGCTGCTTGACACATTTTTGCTTTTTCATCCCACCATCATCTTCTGAGTGTGTATTTGCCACCGTCACTGAAGGGCTAGTGGGCAGTACTGATCGCGTCTGACCGGTCCAGCCCTTGGTAGAACCGTAGAGGTTCTGGTGAGCGCTGAAGAGAAGTGCTCTGGCTGTGATAAAAGAACAGCTCTCAAAATGCCGGTTCCCTTTCACCTGCTTCGTTAAGCTACTCAGCCATTGTTTATTAATTTTCCTTATGCTTGTATTTCTGTTTCAGATCTCCGTTTCCTTGAGGTGGCACTGTAGAGCGCTGGCACCCGAAGATGAGTGAACTTGACCAGCTGCGGCAGGAGGCCGAGCAGCTTAAAAACCAAATTAGGGTATGTAGCTGTATGTGTGCTTGACTTGGTTTATAAATCATTCACATTGAAGGTAAGATGTTACCTGTTGGGTAGGGTGCATTTCAGAATGACTACATAGTATTTTGGATTAAAACTGAATATTCACTAGAGCAGGATATGCTCATGGAGCCAGGTACTTGGCCTAGGATGTGGTTTTCAGGGTTTTGTTTTCCAGTATGTCATTATTTTTTTTTTTTAAAGATTTTATTTATTTATTTGACAGAAATCACAAGTAGGCAGAGAGGCAGGCAGAGAGAGAGGAGGAAGCAGGCTCCCTCCTGAGCTGAGAGCCTGATGTGGGGCTCGATCCCAGGACCCTGAGATCATGACCTAAGCCGAAGGCAGAGGCTTTAACCCACTGAGCCACCCAGGCGCCCCAGCTCCCAGAGTTCTACAGCTTTAAATCCCAGCCTGGCCAACCGCAGAGCCCATGCACTTCTGAAAAGGCAGGGCTGGGAGGGTTCTGAAGACATGAATTCTGCTCTCCTCCCATTTTGTGAACCAGAACTTGTAATGAACATTTTCTACAGAAACATTAAATACAAGTACTTGTTACTGTTCTCACACTGTCCTTAAGAAGACAGTGACAAGGAGGGGTCAACCCCCAGAGAACCCATTTCTAGGACACTGAGGTAGATTCGTATCCACTTGAAGGGGCTTCTTAAGGTCCAGCTCTCTCCAGAGCATCATTTTCTCAGTGTGTCTAAGCAGCAGTTTATTTTTCTGAGTCTGCTCTAAGGGGGGAGCTTTACCCCCTTCAGATGACCGGCTCCGTGTTCAGAAAGCCTAGTGGTGACTGGGCAAGGAAGCATCAGCGTCTTGGTAGCCAACTTTTTTTCTTAAACACCTGAGAAAAGATAATGGAATTTTTAAAGATCTACAGCCAAGAGGATACAAAGTCTTTCAAATTTCAAACCCTAACATTCCGAAGACCAACTCCACAGGGCGCCCTAGGCGTCTCAGATGATGAAGTGTCCGCCTTCAGCTCAGGTCACGATCGCCGGGTCCTGCGATAGAGCCTGGTGTTGGGCTCCTGGCTCAGCGGGGAGCCTCCTTCTCCCTCTCCTCACGCTCATGCTCACGAACTCCTCTCTCTCTCTCTGTCTCAAATGAAGAAATCAAATCTTAAAAAAAAACAAAAACTTGGATACAGCTCAATAAAAATAAGCAAGACTTGGTGTTTTTAACGGTTTGCTCTGATCAGATTGGATTCACACCACCCGTCCGCCTTCCAGAACACAGAACTCAGAATTTTGTTCTTCTGATCGCTATAAATTATTGTTTAGAAGTTCTTCATCATGGGTTCAGATCTGTGCATAGCAGATAAAGAAAGTTTGTGTGGGGACGCCTGGGTGCCTCAGTCGGTTGGACAACTGCCTTTGGACCAGGTCATGGTCCCAGGGTGCTGGGACTGAGTCCCGCGTCACGCTCCCTGCTCAGTGAGGAACCTGCTTCTCCCTCTGCCTGCTGCTCCCCCTGCTTTTGCTCTCTCTCACTCTCTGACAAACAGATAAAAAAATCTTTTAAAAAAAGAAAGAAAGAAATTTTGTATGGCATAGGGGAAAGACATCGAAATTTTGGGGAAAAAAAACAAAGCCTAAATGTTCACGTTGCATCTCTTGCCGCTTCGTTGAGAATTGCAGGCCTCTTCCCAGGGGCCAGGGCTGCCATGTGACCGACCACCTGTGGGATTTGAAAGTGTGAACAGAGGGTGCCTGGCTGGCACAGTCAGGGGAGTGTGTGACTCTTGGCCTTGAGATTACAAGTTCGAGGCCCATGTTGGGTGTAGAGATGACTTAAAAATAAAATCTTTTGGGGCGCCTAGATGGCTCCGTTGGTCAGGCATCTCCTTTCAGCTCAGGTCGTGGTCCTGGGATGGAGCCCTGTATTGAGCTCCCTGCTCAGCAGGGAGTCTGATCCTCCCTCTCTTTCTGCCTTCCCTGCTTATGCGCTCTCATGCTCTCTCGCTCTAAAAAAATGAAAAATAAAGAAAATCTTTTATTTTTTCTTATTTTTAATTTACTTTTTTTTAAAGATTTTATTTATTTGAGAGGTGTGTGCACGCACAAGTTGAGGGAAGGGGCAGAGGGAGAAGCAGGCTTCCCCCTGAGCAGGGAGCCCGATGCAGGACTGGATCCTGGATCCCAGGACCCTGAGATCATGACCTGAGCTGAAGGCAGACCCTTAACCAACTGAGTCACCCAAGACACCCCCAAAATAAAATCTTTTAAAAATAAAAATTTAGGGGCACCTGGGTGGCTCAGTGGGTTAAAGCCTCTGCCTTCGGCTCAGGTCATGATCCCTGGGTCCTGGGATCAAGCCCCATGTCGGGCTCTCTGCTCAGTGGGGAGCCTGCTTCCTCCTCTCTCTCTGCCTGCCTCTCTGCCTACTTGTGATCTCTGTCTGTCAAATAAGTAAATAAAATCTTAAAAATAAAATAAAATAAAATGGCTTTTCCCTCTGTTTACCAGTAGTATCACCGCGGTCTATTGTACAATACAGTGTGAAAGGCCAGGTTGATCTTCGTACGCTAAACAAATTGAAGTCGCTTAACGTCCCATGGCTTATTTTTTCCACTTACAAAATTTTCATTCTTTTTTTTTTCAAATGAAGATTTTTATTTATTTATTTGTCAGAGAAAGAGAGAGAAAGAGCGAGAGCACAAGCAGGGGGAGTGGTGGGTAGAGGGAGAAGCAGGCTCCTGCTGAACAAGGAGCCCTATGCGGGTCTCCATCCCGCATGACCTGAGCCAAAGGGAGACACTTAACCAACTGAGCCACCCAGGCGCCCCATCATTATTCTTTTTCATAACTAAAGGCCATGTATAACATCAATAAGAGGGGCGCCTGGGTGGCTCAGTGGGTTAAGCCGCTGCCTTCAGCTCGGGTCATGATCCCAGGTCCTGGGTTCGAGCCCCACATCGGGCTTTCTGCTCAGCAGGGAGCCTGCTTCCTCCTCTCTCTCTGCCTGCCTCTCTGCCTACTTGTGATTTCTGTCAAATAAATAAATAAAATCTTAAAAAAAGAAAAAAAAATCAATAAGAGTGATACTCAGAACTAAACGTTGAACTCAGTAGTTGACAGGTAGAATCCCGTTTAAAGACTTGTACTCTGGACCTTCCCTCAGCTTGCTCCTTACCCCAAATTTAGGTGCTGTCAGAGAAATGCTTGATGACATGATTTTTGGTGTTTTAATTATTTAATCCATTAAGTAGAATTAATTAAGCAGAATGACTTCTCATAGGATAATTAAAGCTGAATTTGAAATCTAGATCTTTGCTACATTTATAACAATAATGTCTTTGAGTATGTTTCCATGTTCTCAGTTGATAAATATTCCCTCCAGCTCCATGACGTAACTCACAGTGAGGCAGTTTGCCCTTAAAGAATGGTGTCCTGGGGGACGCCTGGGTGGCTAGGTGGGTTAAAGCCTCTGCCTTCAGCTCGGGTCATGATCCCGGGGTCCTGGGATCGAGCCCCACATGGGGCTGTCTGCTGAACGGGGAGCCTGCCTCCCTCTCTCTCTGCCTGCCTCTCTGCCTACTTGTGATCTCTGTCAAATAAATAAATCTTCCCAAAAAAAAAAAGTGTCCTGGGAAACCCACGTCCCCCCCGCCCCCTTGAAGGTGTGGGTATGTATGAATGCGGTCATGTGGTCAGCTGCCATTTCGAAAGCAGATAATCATGTGACTGCATAAGGGAAACATTTTTCTTTTTAGAAATTTGTCATTTCCTTTGAAATTACTCTTGTGCTCAAATTTTTGCCCCTTTCAAGCTCTTGTCTCATTTTCCTTCATAACATAGGGCTATTTTCTATATTTCCTAGGAAGTTTGATCACTTAGGAACAATAAAAACATCTTAGGTAGCCTTAGAATTTCCCTTCACAGTTCTTACCTGCTGCTTCACAAGGTCATCTTATAGGTAAGAGAGCAGGTAGCGCATACAGCAGCCAGACAGTCTTACCGAATTGGATTGTCTTGACTCCAGACCCTGTCCTCCTAGAGCTCAGCGTCCGATATCGTTTGGCTTCAAAGCACAGCCCTTCGCTAACATGATCTGGAGGGAAAGTTCTTCAGGCTGGACATCCAGTGCTTTTTGGGTGTCCTTCTCTGGGCCCCAGGGCTCCTGGGCCGGTGGAAAGACCGCGAGGCACGCGTGCAGGCCTGTGGGAACGCACGGGAGCCTCGGTGGGCAGGAGAGGGGGCAGCGCCCGACTCCGGGTTTCTCCGGTGCCACCTGGCGTCCGGTGTGGCGGTCCCAGCACAGCGTCCATTTCTGGGGTCCCAGGACGTTGTGCTGGTTGTCACGTGCACGGGGTGCCGCCGGGGCTGCGTTCAGTAGAGCCCAGAGCACAGAGCGCAGCACGGTCGGCGGCCCTGCCGCGCGTCCGCGTCCGAGGCGTGGGGCGGGGAGAGGAAGCCGCGCTCCTGCCGGCTGCCTCAGCGCCGGTCTCCGTGGAAGCGCTCGGAGACTTGGGCGTGAGCACCTGGGACCGGATGCACGGGAGCCGGGACTGACCTCCGCTTTGTCGCTCTTATTTCCTAGGATGCTAGAAAAGCGTGTGCGGATGCGACCCTGTCTCAGGTAAGATCCCCGTGCGGGAGCCGCTCGCCTGGCCCGCGCCCTGCTCGGGGCCGCCGGCGCTTGGCGCCTGGAGAGCGAGCGGTGCTGCGGCCCGACGCCTCCCCGGCCAGGGCGGACGCGCTCCGGCAGCGTTTTCCCTCTTCGGGCGCGGGAGGGCGTGGCTTCTCGGGCGGGACGGATAAGCGCCTCACGCGCCTTTCTCAAGTCCGGGGCGGGTCCTCCCAGGGGCACATGCGTGACGAGCCGGCCGCGCTGCGCCGGGGCCCCCAGGACCGCTGCTCGGGCGAGGCCACGCACACGCGCGTCCCCGCGGCAGCCCCGCGCGCCGCTTCCAGACAGTCCTCGGACGGACGAGTGCGGACCGTGCGGGCTCCCGCGGCGCGGTGTCGCGCAGCCGTCAGTCGCACAGACGCCGCCACGCCGCCACGGCGCGCTCACGGCGCAGACGCGAGGCAGTGAGAGCAGCGGGCGCGCGGGCCGCGGGCCGCGGATGCCGCTGACAGGCGGTGCCGGGACCGGCAGATCCGAGGGGCGCGGAGTTCACGGGCGCCGTCCCGGAGTGAGGAAGGACGGTGGGGATGGCGGGGGCTTGCGTGCTGGGGCGGAGGACGGGCCGTGCTGTTGCACGGAGGTGGGGGTGTGCCGGTCGCCTCGGGACTGTTCACTTTAAAATGGTGAGTTTCACCTCATTAAGAAAAAAGTTTTTGTCCAAAGAATTAAATAGAAATGTGAAAGGAAAATTATATTCATACTTCTGAGGATGACTCAAGGTTTTACCTTGTCCCGCTGCTTTAGGGGATGCGCTCTCGTTGGGGTTAAACAGTAAGTTAAAGAGAAACTTCTACTGCATAGAACTCCTAAATTTGAATTCTCAGATATATTTCAAATACTTTGGGACTGTACGTTTTTTAAACCCATCATTGAGGCTCCTGGCTGGCTCAGTCGACAGAACATGCAGTTCCTGATCTCAGGGTTGTAAGTTCGAGCCCCATGTTGGGGATTTTAGTAGAGATTACTTAAAAATAAAATCTTTTTAAAAAACCCCATAAAACCTTATTGTGATACACTTAGTTCGGCTGTCAACGCGGAATCGTTAATGTCCGTTTTTCACGTGTTGGAGTGAATCTGCAGGTCTGCACATCCAGTTCTGTGCCATAAGCAGCAACATTTCTAGTCGCTGCTGACCGTTGTCCAGATCATTGCCCAGCCTGGTCGCAGTGGACAGTGTGTGAGCCGCGGGCCCGTGTTCAGTGTGACCGGGGCTGATGGGTCTGTAATCTGGAAGGAGAGCAAGCCTGTGAGGGCTGAGGGACAGGAGGAGCTGGGCCTGGATGAGCAGTTGTGGGGGGAGGGGGAGGGACCCCCGGGGAGGTCAGCACACCTATGGACCAGCGCCGTGTGTGCACATTCTGGGGAGAGGGGTTGGGGGAGCAGGTGTTGAAGAGCAGGTAGTGACGGACTTCATACGGACCGTGAAAGAGAGGTAGGTGCCGCAGCCGCAGCCGCCGTGGAGAGCTGCCGGCTGACTGGCAGAAGCCGGGTGGGCACAGCACCGTGGGTGAGCAGAGCAGCACAGCCAGGAGGAGGGTGGTGGGGCTGCCAGGGAGGGTGAGGGAGGAGGTCTCTGGGGAGGTCATTCCACGACAGACTGTTAATTTGCCGTAACTTTTATTTTTTAAGATCACAAACAACATCGACCCGGTGGGAAGAATCCAGATGCGCACCAGGAGAACGCTGAGGGGGCACTTGGCCAAAATTTATGCCATGCATTGGGGCACGGATTCCAGGTGTGTGGGAGCAGGAGCAGAACATAGTGTTTGAGACGCTCAAGGGTTGTTCTGTTTTTCTGAGGAAAAATATCCTGAACTCATCTGCAGTTACTTGTAAAGACAGAGTGAGACAAGCGCACGCTCCCTGTGCACATGTCCACTCACCCGGGCTGATGGTACACTGTCGCTGCTGCGGTGCCCTCCTCACGTTTGTGTGAGCTGTGACCCCCGCCCTTGACCTTGGCTCTCCCAGCTCCACTGTTCTGTGCCTGCGTGACCTGGGGGAGGTCACACAACTTCTCTGGTGCCAGGGCTCCGTGCCTTTGCAGCCTGTTGCGCATAACTCCTTGGCCCCTACCTTCTTGTGGTTTCAGCGCCCTGGCTCAGGGATCGTACACCTGTAAACCTGCCATGTGGGGAAGATTAAGTGTGTCGAGCCTTACAGCAGCGACTAGAACACCCTAAGCGCTGTGCACAGATTTGCTGCTGATTTTCTTGGGAGCCCACAGGAGACGTGTGGAAGCGCGTGTCTTAGCTGCTGCCCTGCCTCCCTTTTATCTATCATCCCAACAAGAAAGTGCCCCTCGGGCACTCATTTATTTTACTTTAACTTCTGCCCCTTGTTTGGACTTTTCCACTCTGGGTGGCTCATCTCCATCGCGTCCTGGGTCCATCCTTCCCCTCCCCTCTCCTGCAGCGTCACCAGAGTGAAATCTGTTGGACTGTGTCTGTTAGAGGCTGCTGGAGAGTTTGTCTCTTCTGTCTTTCCCACCTGAGTCATTGAATCGCATGCTTGTGACTTGGTGGCTACAGCACGCTCTCCCAGACACCTGACGCGCGAGTCTCAAAGAGCCTTTCTTCGAGGAGCATTATTTTGTGTGTCAGAGAGGAATTGCTTGGTTTTCTCTTTGTTCATGAGATGGTCTGCTTCAGAGTGTAAACAGCTACAGAACAAAAGAATCTATCTTTAGTTTGTTCTGTACGCTGTTCCGTACAATTTCACATGCAAATGAGAGCTAACTTCGATCGTTTTAATGACGGCAATCATCAGAAGAACTAAGAAAGGGGAAAGCAGGAAACATGCCCTGGCGCCTCAGTCCACCTTGGAGTTTGTCAGTAGACAGTAACCAAGTGGTACGTTGCCTCCGGGGCTTTTCCTCCGTCTGTAGGAACAGCAGTGTCCTTCTGGAACAGGACACTTGATAGACACTGCGGCCAGGCTGTGCTCAGAGCCTGGCACTCGGGAGCCCAGCGCTTGGAGCCTGGTCCTCGGAGCCAGTCGCGGTCGAGGCTCCCTAAGCCATTCAGTCTCCTGCCGCAGCCAGGCTGTAGTCCGGGGGGTCGCAGACGTGACACATCCCTTTTCCGAAGGGTCCCTGGGAGCACCAGGTCACCCTGCATCAGCTGTGGCAATGAGGAGCGGAGCCCAAGGTGAGGCAGGAGGGCTCGAGCTGGACACCAGAGCAGCTTCCCGCAGCCACTGTGCAAGCTCTGTGCTCTGCCTGGTTCAGACACACTGTGCTTTGAGAGCCTCAGAGTTAGAAGGAGGAGAAGCAAGACCTGAGTAAGTAGCACCGAATTCAGGTTCCCGGTCAGCCCTCGAAGAAGCAGTGACATGAAAGACCATGTGGGAGGCTGGTGGGGGGCGCCGTATGGTCTTGTTCTGTTTCCTGGGTGGGGCGGTGGGATGCGTTTTACAACTGCCTTCGAAACTGCTCCGTTAGGTCGCACAGTGTCCTTCTGTGGGGGCCCTATTTTGTAATCTCAGACAAAAGAAAACAAAAAATCATATTCAGGAGGATCTCTGCTATTCCGAGCCTTTGAGATACTCTGTTTTTCTAGGTAGCCATATTTTCTGAGTAGGTGAATTTTTGTCTTTTTGAAGTTGAGAATATTTGTTCTTCATGATTCAAGGCTAATTCATGATTTCCAGTTATCTTACCGTGTTTGTGTAGTTTATAGATGTTCTCAAACTGCTGTTTAGTTTTCAGAACTGTAGGAGAGCCCACGGTGAGAGGTCTATGCGTGTGTGCGTATCAGTGTGTATTACGTATACATTTATGTTTATCAACAGAATATGTTCATTTATACTTAAATTTTACCTTTTACAACATTTGAGGGTCTCTTTCAGTTACATGAGTTAAAGTGAAACTTTTTCTCCCCTTTCTCAGTTCTTCTGAACTCTTGTTATAATTGAGAGTCAAACACAGTTGGCCCGGCTAGGCCCGAGAGCCCTCCCTCCTCCAAGCAAACGAGGGGCCGGAGGCATTTGGATGCGGGCCTCTCTTCAACCTCTGTCCTCAGCTCCCTGGACCCTCGCTTCCGTGCTGGCTCCGGCCTCTGTTCCGGGTGGGCAGTGCCTCACAGTAACAGACCTGGCAATAGCTGGAAGCTCTGGGGCCGGAGTGAATGCAGTTCTCCAGCAGTTGTCCTGTCTCGGATCAAGAAGTGTCCTCTCTCACCTTCTGGGGGATCATCGGACAGCTTAACGTTTCTGTAGCCCTGGGCGAGTCAGCAAATACTAAGCTCTCTGACCAGGAGACTTTTCTAAGGGTGACCCTCCTGGAGGACGAGCGTCTTTACCTCGGCTTGGATCTTCCAGCAAAGCCTGTGTAAAGGGCCAACCAGAGCTTCCCCAGCAGGCTGAACCCTACTCTGTTACGTGGAAGGAAGTAGCTTTACGAGCCTAATAGGTTTGTTCCTGAGCCTGGGTGCAGGGCTTTGCTTTAAGAAACTGCATCGGGAGAGCGATCGGGTTAGACCTGCTCTGAGCTTGCTTCTGGGATGAATCTTGCAGTGCGGCGCGGAAACAGCTGTGATTCGTGCCGGACTTGTGGACTCCGTGTAAAGGAAGTTCTTGCATCAGAACGTAGAATTTGGTGGAAAATATCACAGTTGTCAGAATGTCTTGAATAAGTATTACCTCCAGGTTTTGATCAGTTCGTTAAGTCAAATATGCTCTTGGCTGAAATGGTCAAAACCTGTGTTTGAAATCTTTAAAATTAAAAATCTGGGGGCTGCCTGGGTGGCTCAGTCGTTAAGCGTCTGCTTTCGGCTCAGGTCAGGATCCCAGGGTCCTGGGATGGAGCCATGCGTTGGGCTCCCTGCTTGGCGGGAAGCCTGCTTCTCCTCTCCCACTCCCCCTGCTCGTGTTCCCTCTCTTACTGTGTCTCTCTCTAATAAATAAATAAAATCTTTTAAAAAAAAATAAAAAGTAAAACTAAATAAAAAATCTGTTGGGGCGGTGGCCATGCAGCCCTGTTCCCACATCACCCTGTTTCCAGGTACCTAGAGTGTCCTAGTGCAGAGGGTTAAAGACCCTTGGGGGTTGGTTACCTGTCCCCCTTCATTGGGGCGGTTGGGCCCATGGGGAGTCTGGAGACCTGGTCCTTCTCCCCCAGGTCTGACCCTGCCACTGTCCTCTCCTATGGTAGGAGGGGCCATCGGAAGCAGGGCCCTGCACACGTGTCCTGGGCACCTGTATAGCATCTGAACTCACCCTTGGGGGCATTGCTGGAATGCTCTGCTTAAAAAAAGAAAGAAAGAAAAAGAATTTAATCTCATTATTTACCATACTGTGGCATATGTCTGCCCAGCATTATGAATAGACCCTTCTTGGCATTCCTTGAAAATACCACCTTCTGAGGACAGAGTTCTTAGGGTATCTTATGGAGTAGCTGTGATTCCCAGAATTGCTCGGTCCCTTTGCCTATTAGTCATGCTTTCCTTCTGCAGTATCCTGCCTTAATTCTGCAAGTAAAGACAGAGTACCTTTTCCAAATGTAGCAGTTAACCAAAGCAAGAAAATAATCGTGAAGCAAATTTATGACAGTTAACAGGTCTCTTCTGCAGGACAAGACACGATTCTCCCGTAGTTCGTCATCTCTTTGCAAAGCAGGTGGGAGGTTAAGTGCCTCCTTGATGTTTCTAGGAGACCTGAATTCCAGATTTAGCTCAGTCTGGGAAATTTTCATGATTTTTGCTTTATTTTGTTTTTGGTGAGAAATGTCTCATAAATTTGGAATATCTAAAAGCTGGTTATTCTTTACTATCTAAGCTTTCTGCATGTCAAATGGAACACAAAGTTGTATACTAAATATTTTCTGCCACCTTTGGTTCTAAAAGATCTATAGGTCTGAAATTTGATTTATAATGAATAAAAACTAAACGTAAGCAGTTACAAGAAATCAACCTGTTGGGGCTCCCGGAGGGCTCAGTCAGTTAAGTAACTGCCTTTGGCTCAGGTCATGATCATGGGTCCAGGGATCGAGTCCCACATCAGGTCTTCTCTAGGCGGGGGGCCTGCTTCTCCCTCTCCCTCTGCCTGGCACTCCCCCTGCTTGTGCGCTCGCTCTTGCGCACTCTCTCTCTCTGTGTCAAACAAATAAAAATCTTTAAAAATTAAAAAAAGGGAAATCAACCTGTCATAGCTCACCAGAGAGTCGCTTTGGTGATCTCGTCCGCGTTTGAAAGCAGGCAGTCTTGACTCTGAACTATTACTTAGGGGAGCATTTTCTTTCATGCTTTCAAAGTTGAACTAACAATTAGACCGTTTTAATTTTTTTATAAATCAGTGTGCTTTGCCTCAAACAAATGTGACGCTGGAGCTTGTGTTCGTAGTCACTGGTCTGTCCTGTTGCCCTTCTGTGATTCAGGGTTGCTGTGGCGCTGCTGTGGCACTGACCGGTTTTCTTCCGCCCTCTCCCTGCAGGCTTCTAGTCAGTGCCTCACAGGACGGCAAACTGATCATCTGGGACAGCTACACCACGAACAAGGTAAGGACTGCAGAACCCCTCCCTGAGCAACTGGCCCCGGAGGACGCGTGTCCAACCTCCAGCCACTTGTGTAAAAACACGTCCCACAGGACAGGGAGGGAGTCACGGCAAGTTCTGTTCTCAGTGTGACGCCAAATCTCGTGGCGAGCCCGTGCTGCTGGTGTCTTCGGCCGTGGCCCGTGGTCTCACTGCAGGGCAGCCGGGAGCTATGTCCCTCCTTAATGGTTCTGAAAGAATTGCATTCCGGAGTTCGCTCAGTCTGAGAAACTTTATGTTTCATCTAAAAATGTAGGGGCGCCTGGGTGGCTCAGTGGGTTAAGCCTCTGCCTTCGGCTCAGGTCATGATCTCAGGGTCCTGGGATTGAGCCACGCAACAGGCTCTTAGCTTAGCGGGGAGCCTGCTCCCCCCCCCCCCCCCCCCCCTGCCTCTCTGCCTCCTTGTGATCTCTGTCAAATAAATAAATAAAATCCTTTAAAAAAAAAAATTTTATTTGGGGCACTTGGGTGGTTCAGTCATTAGTGTCTGCCTTCGGCTCAGGTCATGATCCCAAGGTCCTGGGATCAAGCCCCGTATTGGGCTCCCTGCTCTCTCTTAGAGAGAGAAAGCACAAGACAGGGGGAGGGTCAGAGGGAGAAGCCGACTCCCCGTTGTGCAGGGAGCCTGATGCGGGACTCGATCCTTGGACGCCAGGATCATGACCTGAGCCAAAGGCAGACGCTTAACCAACCGAGCCACCCAGGCGCCCTGGACTTCTAATTAGTTCTTCATCTGACTGGCCACGTGTATAAATTGTTTTCAAAGCAAATCTGACTGTTGTTTTGCATCACCTTCTCTGCAATGAAAGTTGAAGACTGGAAATAGAGCCCTAGTGTCTGTAGTTCATGTTTTTGAACTTGAGTGTCTGCCTCATCTGTGTTCTGTCAGGTCCATGCCATCCCTCTGCGCTCCTCATGGGTCATGACCTGTGCATATGCCCCTTCTGGGAACTATGTGGCCTGCGGTGGCCTGGATAACATTTGCTCCATTTACAATCTGAAAACTCGTGAAGGGAATGTACGTGTGAGCCGTGAACTGGCTGGACATACAGGTACGTGTTCGCACGGGTAACTTCGGGGCTGGAGATGTTTGCCTGCCATGCGCTACAGGCTTTGGACATAGGCTTCTTCTCGATGATTGTCGAATGGGATTGATTGTAATAATGGCCAGAGACATTCTGACGATGCTCACTGGTAAGAAACCTTTGGGTTGAGGTCTTCGTAGCGTCCTGTTTGCAAGGATCTTGGGGACTTGGGCCACCGCCTTCACACCTCGCAGCCGCCCTTTTTCATTTCATGGTAACGTAGTTCGGTCCGTTGGGTTTCCTGTAAGCCATCTTAAACCTCGAGTGCCTTTCCACGAGGGTTTCCTAATCTACACATACATGTGTGACGCACGGAGACATGTGCGCACACACACGTACACGGATAGATCAGCGCAGTCCCCTTTAGCCACTTCACACCCGCTAGCACTCCCACTGAAAGGACACAGGATCGAGTCCTCTGGGCTGTTCTTGGCGAATGCAGCTGGCTCTAAGGGTTGGGTGGTATATTACTGTCTGAGCTTAGTTTACCTGTGATGCTTGTCTTCAGAACAGACAGAGTAGTGTTTCCGAAGAAGGAAGCCTCGTCCTCATATCCTGTGTGACTGCTCAGTTCTCACAGTCACTCCCCGCTAGGCCCACCACAGCACACACAGCCAGAGAGGTGGTCGTCAGCGCAGGGCACGTGACACTCCTCTGACTCCAGTGAAGCCTTCTATTTAATTAACTTCAGCCAAACAAGAGTACGTCTGGAGTCCTTTTTTTTTTTTTTTTTTTTTTTTTAATTTTTGTGACTTTTTGTTTGTCTTTATTAATGTATAATGGCAAGAGCATTCTGTCAGCCTCAGGGATACAGTACAGTTATTTAACATCTGCGCTCATCGCAGTAAGTGCACGTCAATCCCCTTTGTTTCCTCCATCCCCGTCCAGCCTCCCCTCTGGCAAGCAGCAGAGTTAGACGGGATGGGGGTCCTGTCTTTCGTTCACCACCGTCCTACGTTATCTTCTGCTCTCTGCTTAGCTGGGATTGCTCCCTTCTTAATTTTCTGGCTTCTTAAGGTAGAACCTTAGACCTTTCTTTTTCAGAGAGAACCACTTAAAGCTATAAATTTCCCTCTAAACAGGGCTTTAACTCTATTATCATTCAGCTTGAAGTATTTTTACTATCCTTTTGATTACTTCTTTGGTTCGTATGTTCCTTACAAGTATGATGTTTAATTTTCAAGTACCTGAAGTTTCCTTGCACAGCTTATTATGGATTTGTAATTAAATTCTGTTATGTTCGGAAAACAAACCCTGTGTCATTTCAGTTCTTTTCTGTTTGTTGGGACTTGTTTTTAGTGGAGCAGAGAGGGTCAGGGTGAGCAGGCCGCAGACACTCGAAAACTGGTCTGTTTTGCAGGTGCCGGGCCCTGTTCTCCGTGTGCTTATTCGAGCCAGACTTTGATCCTGTTCATGTCTCTCGTGTCTTTCTCTCTGTGAGCTGCTGGGAGCGGATGTTAAGGGCCCTGACTATGGACTTTCTCTCTGTAATTCTGGCAGTTTTTGCTTTGTGTGTCCTGAGCTCTTAGTAGAAGTACATGCATTTGTGGGTGTCATGTCTTCCTGACGAATCGATCCTCTTGTCATGATGTAATGTTCCCTTTTCTCTCCGAACATTCTTTGTCGTAAGTCTACTTAGCTGATACCCGCAGAGTCGCTCCCAATTTCTTTTGTTTCCACGTTTTTTTCCGTCCATTTTCTGTCAACTTGGCTGTATCTTTTTAAGGAGGGTCCATTATAGACGGCCTCTAGTGGGCCACGTCTTTTATCCGTTCCAGAGGCCTCTGCCTCTCCAGTGGTGCTGGTTCACTCCTGCTTCCCAGAGCAGGTGTCGTGTAGCACGCATACAGTCGGCCTCGGCTCTGCCGCGCTGCTTGCTTTGCTTTCCTGCCTTTTGGGTTATTGCACTAAGCTGAGTTTGTGCAGTTTCTCTGATGGCCATTTGGTTTCTTCTTTGCATTAATTTTTAGTGGTTTATGTAGGGATTACGACGTACATTCATAATGTTTCATGGTCCACTCAGAGTTCATACTGCATCAGTTCATATAAAATCCAAGAACCTTGCAGCCATAAAGGCCCATTTAATCCCCTTCATCTTTTTTTTTTTTTTTTTTTAAGAGAGAGAGAGAGAGAGAGCGCGTACAAATGTGGGGAGGGGCAGAGGAAGAGTGAGAATCTCAAGCAGACTCCACACCCAGCTGGGAGCCTGGCGAGCGCAGGGACCCAATCTCAGGACTCTGAGGTCCTGACCTGAGCTGAAATCAGGAGTCAGACGCTCAACGACCGAGCTGCCCAGGCGCTCTCTGCCTTTCGTCCTCCTTTGTCACGTTTTCAGAGCTGTCGTCCTATGTGCCCCCATCATCTGAGGTTCTGCCTTTCCCTACAAACATTCTTGGCCGTTTGAGGAAGCTTGAGTTGCCCTTTACTTTGACCCCAGTGTTGACCATCTCTAGTGCTCCTCCTGCCTTTCCGAGGGCGAGAGCTTTCTTCTGCGTTCTCTTCAGCTTAATGAGTTCACTTTAGTTTTGTTGTTGTTGTTTTTTAAGATTTTATTTGTTTATTTGACAGAGAGAGACATAGCGAGAAAGGAAATACAGGCAGGGGGAATGGGAGAGGGAGAAGTAGGCTCCCCACTGAGCAGAGAGCCTGACGTGCAGCTCAGTCCCAGGACCCTGAGCCCATGACCTGAGCCCAAGGCAGATGCTTAACAACGGAGCCACCCAGACGCCCCAGTATCTTGAATTTGTAAAGCTTTGTTTTTTACTAAATTAGGGACATTTTAGGCCAGTCCTCAAAAATATTTTCTGTTCTGTAGTCCCCTCTCCTTTTGCACTTCAGTGTGTGGGTTTTCGTATGGTCCTGTGGGGTCCTGGGACTCTCTTCTTTTTTTGGCAGTCTCCCCCTTCTGCAGTCTGTCCTCGGGTTCATGGGACTTCTGTCACCTTCAGTGTTCTGACCCCCCAGCAGCCCAATACGTCAGATGTTCTGTTTTCAGGTTGTAGAATTTTTGTTTGCTTTTTAAAAAATATCCATTACTATTCTTCTGCTGAGATTTCCCGTCTTTTTATTTATTTCGTGTATATTTGGTATCCTTCGTGGTTCCGAGAGCCATCCTCAGAACCGTCGTCTGCCGTTTCAACAACAAATCCTCTTGGGGTTGATCTTGGTGGCTCTTTCCTCTTCAGTACGGGTGACACTTCCTATTAGTACGATTAGTAATTTTGAACACCTCCCTGGCCCCAGGGACGTGTCGCGTTGTCAAGGATGTACTCTTGTGTTCCGGCAAACCGTGCTGCACGCCTTCAGGCAGCCACAGAAACCTTGGCTGTCCTTTCCCGTCAGCCGGGCCTCGTGGAGCCCGCTCTTCGCCATGGAGTTCCCGTGTGAGCTCTGGCCCTTAGGTGCGAGGTTGAGGACTCCCGCTCTGTGGCTTTCCCCTTCTAGGCTTTCTTCTTTCCTTTTCCGACCATGGTTGTCTGCAGATCTGCCTGCTGCCTAATCAAGAAGGTCAGACAGGGATCTTACCTGTGTGGCATGAGATGGGGACCTGCCACCAAAACACACTCTGTGCCTTTCTTCTTTCCAAGTGTAGGCTCGCCTCCTTGAGGTCTGCCCTTGCTTCCTGCACCTTTAAGATGCTTCTTTATTTGTTTCAAAGATTTTATTTTTAAGCAGTCTCCACACCCACTGTGGGGCTTGAACTCATGACCCTGAGATTAAGAGCCAGCCAAGCACCCCTGTTTGTTTTGTATTTGTCCAGAGCTCCTGGTTGTTTTCTGCGGGAACGTTGCTCCTCTGGGTGGGAACTGCTGCCCCACAGCCGGAGGCCGGGGTAGGCTCTCTGCACCGTCCTCATGAGCCGCGTGATTCTGTCCAGGGAGCAAACCTCATAAACCGCTTTGTTTCTCGCACTGATGAGCTTCCAACACAGAAAAAACATGTTCTTAATGTTTATCAGTCCCTGATTTATTCTCAGATTCAGTATATTGACTTCCATTTTTAATTAAGGCTTTAAAGTTTTTAACACTGCATTTGTCAAAAAAAGAAATATATGAGGCTTAGAGGAAATATTTTGCAATTTTTGTTTTCTTCCTATGTCACGAAATTTGACTTCCTGAGAGTTGAGTGGTTCCTTAAAAACGTTTGGCCTCTTAAGAATATGTATTACTGGGGCGCCTGGGTGGGTAGCTCAGTGGCTTGAGCCTCTACCTTCAGCTCAGGTCGTGATCTCAGGGTCCTGGGATCGAGCCCCGCATTGGGGGCTCTGCTCAGCTGGGAGCCTGCTTCCCCCTCTCTCTGCCTGCCTCTCTGCCTGCTTGTGATCTCTGTCAAATAAATAAATAAATAAAATATTTATTTTAAAAAAAGTGTATGTATTATCTTCTTCAGACATGATACATAATTTTCATCTTCAAGTCAATAAAGGTTGAAATCTGATAAGCTTAAAATAATCTTATTTTAGTTAGAGGGTACAGGTGTGAACTGTTAGTGGGTTCAGCACATCGGAGGGTTTATGGTCTTTGTCTCGTCTCAGACCTGGGCATCCGTCCGTCACTTAGGATGCCTCTCTCTGGCCTGAGCATCAAGTTGAGAACTCTTTGTTAAGCCATGGTGGGGACATTTTCTTGTAGAATCTTAGAAAGTACTCCTGTGAGTGCTGTTACCAGCAGGCGTACTGAATCCTTCCTAGTCGTGACTGAGGCCCAGGATGGGAATCGTGCACTCAGCCTTGGGAATTAAGGCTCTTTGTAATCATTTGTGGCCTGCTCTTGTTTCCGTGCAACGTGAGGGTCCACATGGAACCAACAGAAGCTTCTTTCTGTAGAGTCGGCTACCCAGGGTTTGGATACTCTCTGCCCGCACTTCAGAGAGGAGCACTTGACGGTGCTCCGTCTTACAGAGCAGAGGATGCCTCTGGGAGCGGCTGGTGGACTGAGGTCCCGGTGCTGGAGAGGAGACATTTATTATCGTTAGTATAAATGTATTACACACAGAATACCACTTTCAAAGTGCTGTTTGGTGGAAATCCTCATGTTTGAGACTGAGGAGCTCCCCGAAGACTCACATCGGACGGAAGCGTCAGGCCTGGTGTCACAGCTGTTCTCAGAGCCGGTCCCTGCGTGCTAATAAGGAGAGAATGGACACCTGCTTTCAGAGGTCCCTTCCTTCCCAAACATGTCATTGCAGTGCGGACACAGTGCCCTTCCTGACATCAGACGCATAAACATTTTGACCAGGAGTTTAGCCGGAAGTTTTCTGGTACAACATGGTATGCTGTCGGTGACTGCCTAGCATTCCTGCCAAACCGGCTGTGGTGGCTAAAACTTTGTTTTGTAGGGATGGTTTGTTCATACAGTCTGAGGCTGAATATTTTACATCCACGTGAGCGCGCAGTGGCCAGACCCGCTCTGCACTAATGACTCGTTTCTCTGGCGCACGCCGGCAGACTTGGCTGTGGGCAGATCGTCACTCTGCCCCAGGGTTACCCCGGGCTGCTTGTTGGCACCGTCGTCGTTGGCAGTGAGTTAAATGTGACGTGCTTTGGGTGTGTGTGTCACAGTCTGGTCCCGCTGCCCACTGAGTGATCTCACGGATGGTTCTGGGGTGCAGGGCTCATGGTGCTGTCTGCTCAGTGCTTGCCCCTTGGCTTCCCTCTGGATGGCTCCCTTGGCCTCCTTTCCATCTGGCCCGCTTAGCAGCTCCAGCAGAGAAAGAGCCTCTTTTTCTAGGGTGGCCGCAGGTCCTGGTCTGTGCCTGCCATTGGCCACACTAGGTTCACACCCACCCAGCCAGCCTCCTGGACAGACTGCCTAGATCCAGACCTCACAGCATCCTGGAAGGATGATGGCAAACTGCCCAAAACCCCAAGCTCTGAGGGGACGAGGCCACACAGCCTTGTGAATGCATCCGAAGCTGTTTCTAGTCTGCTTATGTTTTCATCTGATTGTGTCTTCTGCCATTTACACTTTATAAATTTGTTTCTCTTTGGGTACTGTAAACTCTCTTAACTCTGACTTACTTACATACTTATTTAAGAGAGGGAGGGAGAGGGGCAAGCTCCATGCCCAGCACAGAGCCCAATGCGGGGCTCGATCCCACGACCCAGAGATCTCGACCTGAGCCAAAATCAGTCAAACCCTTAATGACTGAACAACCCAGGCACCCCAAGCTCTTCTGACTCTTAATAAAACCCTTCTTTGGCATTTCCTCACTCTCACATCTTTGAGTTACTTTGTCGTGTCTTTTTTCCCTTTTTACCAAACTCCTCAGGCAGCGCGCTAGGTCTCTGCTCTCGGCCACCGCATACACCACAGAGGGAGGCGGGTGGTTTTCCCTCTAGCTTGGAGCTGGAAGGCGCTCCCTCCCAGAGCAGAAGCTGCCCAGATGCTGCACAAGCCCCTGCTGGTGGGTGCCCGTGGTGGGGCCCTGTACCTCCACCTCCAGCTTCGATTCAGCCATGGTGCCCACCCTGGTGCCCTGGTGCTCTCCAGGGGCGGGCTGGCCTCCACCAGCACCACATGCTCATTGGAGAAATTTGGGGAGATAACTTTAAATGCTCTTCCTTTGTGTTTTTAACCTGTAATCTCATCCAGAATTGTGATGTTTCAAAAGAGTCGAGCGAGTCCCAGGGGCACCTGCGTGGCTCAGTGGGTGAAGCCTCTGCCTTTGGCTTGGGTCATGGTCTCAGGGTCCTAGGATCGAGCCCCACATCGGGCTCTCTGCTCAGCGGGGAGCCTGCTCCCCCTCTGTCTCTGCCTGCCTCTCTGCCTACTTGTGATCTCTGTCTGTCAAATAAATAAATAAAATCTTTAAAAAAAAAAAAAAGAGTTGAGAGAGCTCCATTGCCTGCTGATGTGTTCCTGTTGCTGGATATCTGGCCGTTTCCCATTTGTCGGTAGTGTGAACGTTCTTGTAGGTGAATGACCCCTCAAGCTCATAGCCATTTACTTGGGATAAGTTACCTTCATTGGGCCTTTGGTCTTGGGGGAGCCACATAAGTCACTCTTCTACCCACATTAGTACTCGGTTTTGCTCTCTCTGGGTCAGTAGCTTTTCCAATGCAGAAGTAAGTGTATTCGCTTCTCGAGCAACAGATTTCCAGCCAGACAACCTGCTCTGTCAGGACGTCCTGCCTCTGTCCTCCGGGCCTCGGCTGACAGCACTCCCTGATCTCCCCCGGTCCCTGACCCAGGCGCCTGCTCTCTGCACTGCCGGTTTCAAGCCTCCTGTCTCTGGACTGTGGCAGCCTGGTCCCTGCCTGTCCCAGCCCCCCGGCTGTCCCCAGCATGTCCTGACACTGTCCTCCATGGTTTCTGTGAGGGGCACAGGGACACCCTCGTGCCCGTGCACCTCCAGACTCGGCTCCCATGCTTGACGGCTGTGCTTTCCCAGCCCCTGTGTAGGCTCCCAAAAGACAGCAGCGCCGTTGGCGGGTCACTGGGTAGCACACCCTGAACTTGGTGCAGACCCCATATCCACAAACACACACACCTGCTGGGTGCTGTCTTCCCCTGAGGTAACCCCCTGTCCACGTACAGACACACGTGTCTGCACCAAACACAGTCTTCCCAGGTCACGTATTCATTCTTCAGTAACAGAGGTGGTAACTGCCGACTTTCAGAGCCCATGGAGTGCACACGCAGCTCCGTTCCTGTTCTCTGGGACCACCCCCAGTTACTGGGGAGACTGGGGCTCATCACAGAACGTAGTGCTGCTTCAGCCACTGAGGACTGAGCCGTGTATTTCTGATTTCAGAGCCCACATTCTGTTTTCTTTCTTTTTCTTTTTCTTTTTTTGAGAGAGCGCAGGAAAGCGAGAGCGGGGTGGGGGGGGCGGGCAGTGGGAGACTCTCAAGCAGACTTCCACCTGGCACAGAGCCCTCCACCTGGAAATTGGGACCTGAGCCAAAATTAAGAGTCGGCTGCTTGAACCTCCTGAGCCCCCCAGGTGCCCCTGAGTCCACGTTTTGAAGCCACTGACTGTGTCCAGCCCGGTGGCTCTTCTGAGGCTGTCCTGGTCTCATGGTGGGCCCACTGGTCAGGTGCACAGTGTGGATGTGGTATCGGGTGATCTCTCGGCACAGGCCACTGCTCACCTAGCTGGGCACTGATGCACCCCGGGGCTGCCTACTGTCCCTGTGGGTGGGTGTGACCTGGGCTCTGGGAAGTGCTTGACCATCCATCCTTTTCTAGGCACATGGATAATATTTAGAGGTTGTCATTGCTAAGTATTTTGGCAATATTTCTTAGATAAATGCTTTGTTTTCCCTGTATTCTTATACTTTCCATACCAATACTCTTCTATGGGTTTCTTCTTTGTGTGTATTTTGTTTTTTATTTCACTGATTTGCACAGCATTGTATGTGGCTCTGCTGTGGACTGGGAATAAGGATTTCTGGGCAAACGAGGCAGGGCGTCCCGTCCTTGCAAGAGAGGCAGTGTTGCTGCCCCTTCCATCTGACGCCTAGCCAGCTGGGGTGTGGGCGGCGCTGGCGCTGTGCTGGCCAGCCCACTGAGCACACTCCTTCTGGGGTCAGATTGGTTGACCCTGCACTTCGAATTCTTGGGGTCCCTTACAGTAGAACAAAATTGTGAACTGCGGTAAACAGAGCTAATTTAGTAGAAATCATGATGTGGAGGTGCTGCAGAATCGGTTTCCTGGTTTACCTTTCCTCCTAGCACACGCCGGTGCAGGCCAGGGATCTCCTACATCCCAGCCTCAGCCTCCCAATCTCGGCTCCACAGCTCTGCCTCCCGCACGCTCGGCAGGGCGGGTGCTCGGGCAGCACACAACTGCTTCCATGCCACCCTCCGTACCGTAGCGTCCTGGAGAAAACAAATCCACTGCTCCACCTGGCACCCCAACCCCAGCTCTGTGCCTTCCCGGAGGGCTCGGGAGGCCTCTGCAGACCACCGTCTCCCCTTCTCCTAACATGTGCTCGCTGTCTCTGCCCCTGGAGTATGAGCTCCGGGAGGGAAAGGAGCGCTCCTTTGCTCACGGATGTGTTCCAGGCGCTGGGATGAGTGGGTGTGTGAGTGGGAAGGGAACCTCTGTCCCCGCATGTGGGTCAGAGGAGCGGAGGCGGAGCGTGTTCCCTGCATCTGCCCGTGTTCACCCGGGTGCGGGGCGGGCAGCTTACTGCCTCCCCTTTGTGCTGGGGCCCATGCCTCCTGGCCTGGGGAGTGTGAGCCGGCAGTGCTGTGCGCGAGCCCCGGTGTCGCCAACAAGGCGGCCGTCTTCACCTGCACGCGGGACTCCCAGGGGTAGTCGTTCTTCTGGAGTGTGTCTCTGTTTACAGGACCTTAGAGTTGGGGCGGGGCGGGGCTTGCAGATTGGGGCCGTCATCCGTGTCTGTTTTCCAGGTTACCTGTCCTGCTGCCGCTTCCTGGATGACAATCAGATCGTCACCAGCTCTGGGGACACCACCTGGTAAGCATCTGAGCGCCATGCCTTTCTCCCACTGCTTGCCTTAGGTGTGTAGGAAATAAGGTTCTTGGCGTTAATTAGGCCATCTTTTATTAGTGGGAAGCGGCCGTGAGGCGTCAAACACAAGCGCGGGAGTGATGAGTGAGTTCGTTGTACTCTGCAGATGTTAAAGCTCCAAGTTTAGTTTTGAACAGGGAAGGACTGACTCACAGACGTTGAGGCTGCAGCTGTACGGGAAATGCCCGTTTTTCTTTCCCTGCACACGCTCCCCGGCCGGCCGACACTCAGCAGTGCTCTGGGGGAGCGGGCGTGCTCGCCTGCGCTCTCGGTGGGACGCGGTGCCGCGTGGACCCGGCGGAGCTCAGGGCACGGGGGCGCGACGGCAGGCGGACAGTGCGGACTTCCCCGAGTTCGAGCTGTTCCCTTGCCTAGAGTTAGAGAATCTCTGGAACGTCTCCATTTGCGGCACCAGGACGCACAGTGTATGTGATCAGATAGGTTGGTTGGTTTGCTTGTTGGTTTGTCTTGGGTGCAGATCACATTTTTAATCATTTCCTGTTGAAAAGAGTAAGCCGTCTGCTGAGGCTGCAGGTTCGCCTTAAGGGTTATTAACATCATTTGGTTTGGTTCAGACAGGGATTTTAGGAGTCGTTTCAGACTGAAACTCCCTGGGGGCTTTTCTGGTCTTGAGACATGACGTAGTCGCATGCCCTGTGCTGGGGCCTGATTCCCAGACCCAGCTGTCCTCGTCTTCAAGGTGTCCTTTTTGTATAAACTTTGAAAGCTCACAAGAGAGGTGTAATCTAGATTGTCAATTTGGGGAAGAATTTCTTTGTTAGAAGATAATTTTTAAAGCTTTATCATTTACGAATAAGTGTTTTTCAGAGTCCTGGGCACGTTTTGTTTCCTCCCTGTAGTCCCTCAGGCCCCAGGCAAGGAACCCCACACGGTGTAGGTGTGAACGGTGTGAGTGGGTTTGCGTCGGAGCCGGAGGTCCTGGCAGGCTGGCGTGGACTGAGCGGTTTTCAGTGGGGACGCTTCTTAGAGTCTGTAGCACAGAACGTGGCACGTGCCGCCCTCGTGGCTGTCTACCTGTCACTGTACACACCCCCCCCCCCCGTCTGGAGCTGCTCGGTGGATGCCACTGGGCACCAGACGCAGGGCCGCTCGTGAGCCCTGTTCCATTTGTGGCTTCGTTTCCCTTCCACACAGTCACATGACAGAATTTAGATTTTGTCGGGAGAAAAAGTGCAGAGGTCTGCTGTGGTCCTAGATGGTCTGAGGGACAGTTTGTCGCATGACTGCTTATCTGACAGAGTGAGGTGACTGCTTGTCCTGTGTCCGTGCTACAGTGCTCTGTGGGACATCGAGACCGGCCAGCAGACGACCACGTTCACTGGACACACTGGGGATGTTATGAGCCTCTCCCTCGCTCCTGACACCAGACTGTTTGTCTCTGGCGCTTGCGACGCTTCAGCCAAACTCTGGGATGTGCGAGAAGGGATGTGCCGGCAAACTTTCACCGGCCACGAGTCTGACATCAATGCCATCTGTGTGAGTAGGGGTGAAGCTGCGGTGGGGGGCCTTTGCAAGCCATTAGTAAGTTAGATTACTTCTTGTCTGCTGCAGAACTCCTCAGGTTCTTAAATGTGTTCAGGGTTAGCGGTTCCGTGTTTTGTGTGCGCCTCTAACCTGTCTTACGGAAAGTTCCCTATAGCAGACTGAGGTGGGATGCGCTCTGTCTTCGTGACACCAGTGAATTCTGTGCCGCTGTTCACCCCACAGACGCTGGGGTTGGGCCTGTTGTGTGCAGGGACCTGCTCCCAGCCCCGGGGGCAAGCCAGCGGTCGGTGCCCTGGCTTCCCTCTAGTGGGGGGCAAACGAGGCAGTAGTCAGCCGGTCAGCACAGCCTCTTAGGAGCGGGAGGCAGAAGCTGAGCTTTGAGTAGGAGCCTTACACCCTCGGTCCCTCCCTGAGGTTGGGGCACAGCCAGCGAAAGGAACCTTCCCTTCGCCACATCACCCTGATGGGAGGGGCTCTTGCGAGAAGTGAAGGGTGGGGTCTGGTTGGTCGGGGCTCGGGTCCCTTCTCCACAGGCTGCTGTGGCTCTCAGGGGTGACCGTGCTCTTCCTGATCCCCTGGGAAGTAGTCAATCGTGAAGCGTAGTCCAGTCTGGGGAAGACAGCGGCTGCGTCTGCCCCAGTACCGACATCCTCACGTGCAGGTGCCCAGGCGGCTGCCGCTCCGACCCGCCGTGTCGGCCGGAGCCCAGCCCTGCTGACCTTGCTGTCCCGTGCCAGCAAGAGCCCTGCTGTCGGGCAGTCCTGTTTCCAGGACTTCTCTTTGTGTATTTGCACACTCTCTTCGCTTGCTTTCTAGTTCTTTCCAAACGGCAACGCGTTTGCCACCGGCTCAGACGACGCCACCTGCAGGCTGTTCGACCTTCGCGCGGACCAGGAGCTCATGACTTACTCCCATGACAACATCATCTGCGGGA
The DNA here is from genome assembly GCF_002288905.1 of Enhydra lutris kenyoni. NCBI lineage: Eukaryota > Metazoa > Chordata > Mammalia > Carnivora > Mustelidae > Enhydra > Enhydra lutris. The sequence continues at coordinate 19,352,409 of NW_019154122.1, forward strand.
TCACCTCGGTGTCTTTCTCCAAGAGCGGTCGCCTCCTCCTCGCGGGGTACGATGACTTCAACTGCAACGTGTGGGATGCACTCAAGGCCGACAGGGCAGGTGGGTGCTCGCTGGGCCCTCCTGGGCCTCCTAGGGGGCTCGGGTAGCACCTTCGAGGATGGACGTGACGCACTGAGGCTGGAACGTTTAGCTCTGTGCCAGCCGTGCTGCTAAGAAACACGCGCCTGCGTACGCCTGCCCGCCTCATGGCACGGCCCAGTGGAGGGCTGGGGCACAGGCCAGGGCGTCCGTGCTCGGGCTGTCCGGGTGCACGGGCTTCCAGAGCGCCGGCATCTCCCCCCATGCTTACCGTGTGCGGTGCACGTGGACAGCCGCGTGAGGTGCTGGCTCTTCGGGGCCCTCGCCTCGCTTTCTGTCCCCTCTGGTTGTACACGGTGGAACTGTGTCAGCTAAGTGTGGAGCACAGGCTTGGCCCGGTGTGCCCAGTGAAGTATGAAGTCTGAAGTTCACACGTCAAAGGCGAGTGTGTGGTTGTCAAGTGCATGAAAATTCAGCTTGTACAGGGGCGTCTGGCTGGCTCACTCGGTGATGCGCGCGACTCTTGATCTCAGGGTTGTTAGTTCAAGCCCCACACAGGGTGTAGAGATTGCTTAAAAATGAAATGTGTGTGTGTGTGTGTATGTATGTATGAATTACTTCCTTTTAAGATTTATGTTTTTATTTTAGAGCACGAGCAGGGGGAGGGGACAGAGGAGAAGCGGACTTACCGCTGAGTGTGGAGGTGGACACAGAGCTCAGTCTCACCACCCTGAGATCATGACCTGAGCCGAAACCAACAGTCAGACGCTTAACTGACTGAGCCACCCAGGGGCCCCAAGAATAAAATCTTAAAAAGTAGTAATAAAATACAAGTTGCACAAAAGATGAGAAACTGTCTGTATTAAACATGGACAGTCAGGCAACTCCGTTGAATCGATACATTCAGAATATTTCAATTCTGTATCTTGGCGGGGGAGGAACAGAGCATGATTTGGGGTCTCCTGGGGTTGTTATGTGACCTCCTAGTTTCCGATGGACCTTTTCCCGCCCCGGGCTGAGCTCCCCTCCGGCCTGCTCCCTCTCGAAGACCTCTTGCTCCCGCCGCCTCTGCCCCAGCCGTTCCCTGGTCGCGGCGCCATGGCAGAGAACACTGCTCCATCCGGCGAGGCTGTTTTCGCAGTTGGGACACTAGGGACTGTAGGAAATGGACAGGGGTCCTCTGAAATCAGCCGACAGGAGGCCCGTCTCACTGTGGGTTCAGCGTGGGGTCGCCATGTGACGTTCCGTTGGCCTTCCCCTTCCTGCATTTGTCACCAGCCCTCTGAGCCTTGTGCCCTGTGCTAGACTTCAGGGGTTATAATGAGGAACAGCCTATAGCCTTGCACTCTTGGGTCGCAGTTGCCCTGAGATTGAGAAGGTTGGATTTGCTTTTGCTGAAAGATTTACTTATTTTAGAGAGAGAGTGAGAGTGCACTAGTGGGAGGGGCAGAGGGAGAGAGAAGCAGGCGGACTGCACACTGAGCGGGAATCCCAGCGTCCCTTTCAGTCTCCTGACCCCGTGCTCGTGAGCGGAGCGGAAATCAAGAGTCAGACGCCCCACCGACGAGTCCCCCGGGCACCCCTTATTTAAGGTTCTCGCCATCATGCGTACACTCAGGAGCTGGCGCAAGAGGCCCTGAGTTCTCCGCTGCTTTGTGCCCTCCTTACCGGGTCTGCTCCTTGTCCTGCTCTTCTCTTCTTAGCGGACTTGGCCCCCAGCGCTTCCGTGCGCTCCACGGGGGCTTCTTCCCCAGCCGGAGGCGCCTGCGTACGGCGCGCTGAGCTGTACTCGTCCTGGGGGAGCGTGGCTTCTCCTCCTCCTGGCCTCGTCCTTTCCTGCCATGGGGGTGTTGCAGGGGCTGGGCCTCAGGGCCCAGGGGTCCCGCGAGGTCCCGCCACCCAGCCCTGCGTTGCATCACCACGTCACTACCCGCTGGGGCGCCCTGGGTCCCGGGGTGACTGGCTGTCCTCTGCCCTCAGGTGTCTTGGCCGGGCACGACAACCGCGTCAGCTGCCTGGGGGTGACTGACGACGGGATGGCCGTGGCGACAGGGTCCTGGGATAGCTTCCTCAAGATCTGGAACTAACGACAGGTAACAGGACAGCCCAGCGTGCCCCTCACAGCACAGGGCGTTCGGGCTGCCGGGGCTCCCGCCGGGAGCTGACCTGGGACTGTGGGGAGGTGAGGACTAGGCCCCTGAGCGACGAGCCCTGGAGGCGGGGGCGGGAGGAAGAGCCGTGGCTCTGGCTCCAGGTGTTGTCTTTTTACGTTTCTTTAAACTGTTTCAAAACAGCAGGCAGACGTCGTGGCGACTGGAAGATCATTCCAACCTTGAAGCGTGACAGTGATAGCATTTCCAATCCACCCCTACTAACGCGGACGCCCTTCCCCCCTCAGAACTTCAAAAGGGCAAGACCTTTTCCTTCACTTATTGCTGAAACCAAGAGCACAATTCCCACGAAGAGAAGAATCTCTGTGCTGTAAACTCAAAACAAATTGTGCATTCCTCCCGGGACCATTGTCTTTGTTTTCTTTTTTGTCTCAAATGAATTTAAAAGGAAATACTATAATAAACGTGCTAACCAGAAGGTAAACCTGAGTGTAATTGCGAGGCAGACACACCTTTTCACTAGTTCATCTGAATTTTAGGGCAGTGACCCTGTTTTGTGCTGTTCATGCAAAACAAGTTGAGGATTTTATCTTGTAATTGGTTCTGAATTTCAGGTCGTGTTCGTAACAGGATTTTGCAAACATTCATGTTTCCTTTTTAAAATCGATTCCTTTACGTCCGGTAGTTACACAGAGGAAGAGGGTGTGGTGCAGCCTCTCTGAAGTTGTTAATGATGTAAATTGAGTCCCTCACTTTTGAGTTTGTCTCGTGTCACATAATCGTTACGCACAAACACGGCTCAGAAAGGAAGATGCGAATAAGGAAAGGCACCAAGCACACGCTGCGGGCGGCCTCGAATACGCGATGAGGCACCTTCTGGCCCCGCCCTCCACCCGTCCTCCTGCCTTCTCCGCTCAGTTCTTAATCTCACCTTGGGTTTCCTCGTGAAGTCATGAAGTCGGAGGGAGGTGGGTCACGAGAGCCCGACACTACCCTGCGCCCTGCCCCCCAGCCATCAGGAACCTCTGTTTTCCAGAGAGGCACCTGTCCTGTGCTTGGATAGTCAGTCAATTATTTGTGTATGAAACCATGTACAAATCAATGTTTTGAAAATGATGATCTCAAACTTTCTAAGTTAAATTTTAAAAAATTTGATCGTTTGCCATATTGGGTGGGTTTACTCTTAGAATCGCATGCTGTAGAAATGCTCAAAAGCGCATACAGGACCCAGTCCTTAGATGTTGTTTTTCTTTTAAGAAATAACCTCTTTACAGTTGTAACCACTGCGGCTCTGCCCCTCACGGCTGCTCCGCACCAGCGTCGGAAGCCGGGCGGCCAGCAGCGCCACATGCTTGGGCAGCGGGATCGTCACTGTTTCTTTCTTTCTCTTGGGAAAAAAAAAAAAGTCCTGTTCCAAACGATCACTGTTGGATTCAGCGGCGGGGGTGGGGGGCAGGGACCGGAGACCCCGGCCTTCCTCTGTAACTTCCTCCTGGCCTGTCTCGGCCGTGGAGCCAGCCTTCCGCACCAATTCTGTGAGGAGGCCGATCGTTCTCGAACACAGACCTCCCCGGTCCCGCTGGAGGCCCGTGGCCGGCAGCAGTGTGGGAGACAGCAGTGCTGGGGGTGCCCCCTGCGCCCGAGCCCACTTCCCAGCAGCAGTGGTGGCTTCTCTCTGCCCGTGTGTGCGGCAGCCGTGGAGAACCGTGCTGTGACGTGCAGCAGGCCTGGGTCTGGCGGAGGGAACGAGCACGAGCCCGCCCTCCTTTCCATCCACACCTCTGTAGCGCTCTCTGCACCCTGTGCCCCTCACTGTTTGTATTTAATTTTCAAGTCAGTGTACTGCAAGGAGGCTGGATGCAAGATAGATACTATATTAAACTGTACTGTTATTTAAGGTGTAATAAAGCAGTTTGACATGAGGGACTTCGGTGCGGCTGTTTATTTGCCGGGCTGTTTGGGGTCCTGACGGCAGCCCTGTCGTCCTGGCCGCCCTGCTCTGGGAGGTCGGCTGGAGCTGGTCGTGTGGGCCGCCCCACGGCTGCCCGTTTCTCTGCCAGGTCTTTCATCCCCATCACCAAGAGTCCACGAAAGGAGGGTCGGGTCCTCTGCCGGGTCCCGGCAGCTCCGCCACCACCCAGACCGTGCCCCCCACCGCTCCCGACCTCTCGGGCCGCTGCCCAGGGTGCATGGGGTGTCCCCAGGTGGCCCTCCCTCCGGTCTCTTGTCTTCTGGGCCTGAGCCCCTTGCTTCCTCCTCTTCCCTCTGGAAGATGTCTGAGGACGTTGCTCCTGCTGACTGTTTTTGATCTCAGTCTGGATAAAAAGAACTGCAGCTCGCTCGGAAGGAAAATAAGCATCTGCCGCCAAAGCGTGAGCAGCGAGTCAGAACGGGCCCGCGCTCCCGAAGGCCCCGCGCCTGGGCGGCCCCGTTCCTTCCTCACTCTTCGTTACTTCGTCAGCAGTAACCTGGTAGTGTTCACGGGTTAAATGTTGGTACTTTTTCATAAATAAGTGAAGACTGCTCTCCATGGGAAGTACTCCCACCTGAGTCTCTGTTCTCCCAGTTATCAGCAAGATGGAGCAGCGGGGGCTTCCTGAGTGCTCCTGCGAGGACCAGGGGTGCTGTCTCCTCGGAGACTGGCAGCCTGAATGGTGGGTTTGCCTGGCTTCAACCTCCTCCCCCACAGCTCCCTGAAAGACACTGCCAGCTGTCTTATGAAATGCCAGAGAGCATCCGAGGTGCCCCTGGGGCTGACAGCCAGAGTCCTTGGGAGGGAGGTTCTCCTAGGATCAGAAAGCAGGTGGTTAGGGGCGCCTGGGTGGCTCAGTCAGTTAAAGCGGCTGCCCCCGGCTCAGGTCATGATCCCAGGGTCCTGGGCTCAAGCCCCACATCAGGCTCTCTGCTCAGCAGGGGAATCTGCTTCTCCCTCTCCCTGCCACTCCGCCTGCTTGTGCACACGTGCTCTCTCGTTCTCTGTCTCTGTTCAATAAGTACAATGTTTAAAAAAAAGAAAGAAAGGTGGTTAGCCTGCCCAGGGGCACACCCTGGAGTGGGCACGAAGTGGCCATGGGGTAAAATGGAACCTGGTAGCCCTCGGATGCCTACCTGTTCCCTCTCTCCGGTGCCCCGGCCTGGCACCCAGCATGCCCCCTGTTCCCTGACCCCAGGGCAGAGAAGCTGACATGGCCTCTGCGTGGTGCGGCCTCTGCTGGCTTTGACATTACTGTCCCACATTCTCACCAAAGCAGTCACTGGAAACGGGCATCAGTAGGGGCATCTAGAAAGGGGCACCCGTGCTGCTTGGGTGGACTGTGCTAGTTCTCAACCTTCAGGCACAGAACTCAGGGTTGCCAAGACGGAGTGGACCCTTTAGCATTTGGCCTGTGCTGCTGGGACAGTCCCGGGAAGTGACCTCTCGCTCTGTGCCACGTGTCCCCCTCCAGGGTGCCCACCCTGCTCCCTTCCACTGCTCCAGTCTCCCCTGCAATCACCGCCCCTCCTGTTCCAGTCGTGGCCCTACCCTTGGGGGCACACCTGTTGCAGGCACGCTGTCCAAGCCCCACATGGAGCCCTCGGAGGCTAGACTCCAGCTGGAGCCTCTCTCTGACTTCTAGGGCCCTGTCCCCACCACACCCACTCAGTGTTGTGCCCCAGATGGATACTGGGGTCTCCTGCCACCTCCCATAGACCCTGGCCCTCAACCTGGCCCCACCAGCCCTGGGGGCTGCCCAGACGGGTATGCCGTCCAGGCAGCGTCTCGCTTCTTCCTAGCACTCTGTCTACCCCGACCACTGCCTGCTTCTTGAGTCCACTCAACGCCCTTTCTGGAGCCAAGGGCAGACTGTGCCCTTCATGTCCTCGCTGCAGGTTACTTGGCCTATCTGTGCCCGGGATTCCCCGAGTGAAAACCACAGACAACAAAAGCACCTGCTTCCTTGAGCCCCTGTATGCAGGTGTCAGACCCCACCCGCCCCAGGCAGCCACTGCCTCTGCCCCACAGGGGCTCCTCCCAGCTGCTGGCAAGGCATGCCCCTTCATGGAGCACCCCGGTGAGAAGCTGACCGTCCACTCGAAGATCTTTTTCCCTGCTGAACTGTGTGCATGGCACTTCATAGGTCGGCAGGAAGAAGGGCTACTCCGCTCCGTTCCCCAAAACCGCTCCAAACAGGACACTGCGACATTGGCAATTCCAGACACTGGCCCCTGGGAAGGAATGGCCATGCGGGAGGGGCTGGACTTGTCCCATGGGTACTAACCAGAGGCCTGAGGCTGGGGATGGAGGAGATGACCTCTGCATACCCCAAGACACCCCGTCCTCCACAGGGAGCCTTGATCCCTCCCTGCCACCCCGGTCACCCAAGGCTCCTGGCCACTTCCCCTTTTGAATACTGGGCAGTCTCTTCACCTCCCCCGACCCCTGCCAGGCACAGCTGAGGCCAACTTCCCTGTGAACTGAGAGCACCCAGCTCCACCTGAGAGCCAGGACCACCAAACTGCACTCAAAATCCAGGACCCCCCACCCTACCTGAATGAGTCCAGGTCTGAGCAGGCAGCCTACCTGGCTCTACCTTCCATGGCCCAGGCTCCCTTATCCTACCACCTAACCCACTGACTCTGCTATCCGCCATCATTCCATCCTCAGAAGACGGTGCATCTAGGTTTAGGGGTCTGAGGGTTCAATAAAACCAGAGTCACAAGTCACATTTCAGGAAAATGCAAAGAAACAAATACTACTGCTGGGAAAGCTTTACCTGAGAGCCTCTGAGGCAGAACCCCCAACCTCAGCCCCGCCCAAACTCACCTGCCTGGCATCCCCCCACCCCCACACTGGCCTTTGTCCCTGCTGCTGGCCCTTCCCTCTCCCCAGCAGGCCTGGCTTATTCCTATTCCACCTTTGGACTCAGCCCAAGCAAAACTTCTAGGAAACTTCCGGTGCCCCAAGGAACCCCTCCCAGCACTGGCTTCCATTATTGCTGGTCAGCCCTTGAGGGGGCTGGGTGGGACTACGGCCTGCTGGGAGAAATTGCACAATCTGGTCAGTGGAAGGAAGCCACAGCCCCTGTGTTCTCATCCCTGAAATGGGGAAGCACTCCCGTGTGAAGTCTTGAGGTCTACCGTGGACAGAGGCTTTCCATTATTATAGCTATCTGCACAAGTTCCCTTTACAGAGGGGCACATAGGAAGGGGCCTGCCATGTGACTTTGGCTAGTTACCAGACTGGATCTCCTGCCCCGGTGCCCTCTCTATAGACTTCCTGCTCCAGAAGGTTCTTCGGAGGCTCAGTCCAGTCCCTAGAACATACTAAGTGCTGGATCAAGCATTAATTTTCTGTTAATGAACATGTGCAAAATACACAGCTCAAAAGGCTTCTCCCCCTGTGGGTGTGGCTGGCTGTCCCTTTCGGGAAGTGGTTGGGTTTCCAAAATAACCAGATGGGGAAGTTACAGAGCTTGAGAAATCCCCCCAAGTTCCTGATATCCTTGCCCCCCTTTCTACTCACTCTTGGTGACCCCACTGCCCAGTGGTCCCAGGACAGTAGTGAGACATGTCCTGTTTTGTGCCCATCTGTGTTTGGAGTCTCTGCACACAGGGCCGGAAGACCTCACCAGAGGAGACTGAGCACCGCAGGTATGTGGGCAGGGGAAACGCGCAGCCATGCTGCCGCAGAGGACTCCACTCCACACAAGGTGGGGAGCCCTGCGTGTACACACGCAATAACGGTGGGCACATGGGGAGCCAGGCAGGTCACCAAGGACCGAACGGTGCACTACCCCAGTTCTACAGTGACCCCTTATTCGCAGACGTGTCCCTGGAGCCTGGCACACTGTTGGGACACCTGACTCCTGGGTGGACTGAGGGGGGAGGCCTGGAGCTCCACCTGAAGCTACAAAGTGGGTAACTGTGTCCTTGGTCCCCTTCCTCTCTCCTCTGTGTCCTCGAGTGGTGATGGTGAGGCGGGTGGGGGATGACGGTGCCAGCAGGTCACCCTGGAGGGGCCCCTTTGACATCCCAGGCCCAGAGCCCCAGTAGTCCCGGTGTCGCGTAGGGCCCCGCCGGGCTGCTTGTGGTGGGAGAGGCCCGCGGCGCCCCTCCCCCGCCGCACCCGCTGGCTGTCCGGAGGGGCCTCGCTGTCGCAGCTGCCCGCAACCAGTTTTAGTTCCCAAAACATGTGCCTTCTGAGCAGATTCACACCCCGTCAGTGACGGCATCCTAAGCGGATGCTGTCACCCCTCGCGGGGGTCAGCAGCCAGCCCACCCCGCCCGCGGTGGAGGGGAGCGGGGGTGGCAAGGGGGCAGGGGCAAGGGGTGCGAGTGGACGTGCTGCCAACGCGGCGGGATAAGTGGGAACCAAGGTTCTTCGCGGCGGCCGCTATCGGGGTCGGGGCAGCCGATGTCCCACCGCGGGCCTCCCGCCTCCAGCCCTACGGACCCCCCAGGCCGCAACACCCGGCCCCCCCACCCTCAGCCCCAGGTCCTCGCTCGCGCCCCCGCGTGCGGGGGGGGCGCATGCGGGGGGGCGGGCCGTGCGCGCGGGGCGGGGCGAGGCGCATGCGTGGGGCGGGCTGTGCGCGCGGGGCGGGGCGGGGCGAGGCGCATGCGTGGGGCGGGGCGTGCGCGCGGGGCGGGGCGCTTGCGTGGGCGGGGCGCGCGTGCGCACTGGCTGATTGCTGCTCGGCGGGCCGGCGCCGCGGTCCCGGCGGCCGTGGGGCGCCTGGCGGCCATGGGGCGGGAGGCGGCCGCGGCGTCGGGGCCCGGCTAGCGACGGTGAGCGGCGGCGGGGCGGCGTGGCCCGCGGGCTCGGTCCAGAGAGGGGACGGCCCCGCAAGCGCCCAGGGCAGCGAACGGTGAGTGCGCGCGGCCGGCCGGCCCGGCCCTCCGCCCGCGGTCGCCGCCGTCCGGGGTCGCGGGGCGGCCCGGGACCTGGGAGCGCGGGGACCGAGGCCGGGGCCGGGGGGGAGGGTCCTGCTCGCCGCCCGGGTGTGGGCCTGGGGGCGCGACGGCCGCCCTCGCCGGCCGCATCCGGAGTCGGGTCGGCGGGCAGCCCGGAGGGTCGGGCCCTCGGTGGCTGGGGCCGCCCGCCTGGCGACGGCAGCAGGGCCCGACGCGAGCGAACGGATGCCCTGGGCCGGGATTCTGAGTAACAGGTTCCTGTTCCCCGCCCGCCCGGGGCGCGCCTCTGCCCCGCACCGCGGACCTGCTCGCTCGCCTGGGCGTACGCCCCGGGCCTAGGGGGGCAGTTGTCGCCCGTCTGCGGACGACGCCCTCCGCGGACTCGCTCCCCGGGAGGCCGTACCCGCCGCCCTGCCGTGCCCTCGCTGTGACCTTTGCCCCCGCCGCCGGCACCTGGGCAGGGTCGGGGGCCGGAGCCGCGGGCACTCAGTGGTGGCGCCGGAGGGGAGCCCTCGCCGCGGCTCGGCTCCTTGCGTCGGACTTGCTCCCGCTCTCGGGCCCCACCGGCCCCGGCCGCAGGGGAGGCAGCCGTCGGTTTCCCCGGGCTTCCCCCGCGGACGGCAGACGCAGGCGTTCGTGTCGGTTGTCGTGGGGGTCCAGCCCCGCGTCTTTATTCCCCGAAATCCCCGGACTTTTCTGAACGCGGACAGTCGCTGGGGGAGTTTCGGGGGGAGCCCGCCGGCGCCCCGGAGAGGCGGGAGCCGCGCCCGAGGGCCCGTCCGGCAGCCTCGCCGCTGCCCTCTCCACACCTGTTGAGGACGCGAGGCCCCTCTGGCCGTCCAGGCTTCGGAGGGCCCCGCGCGTCGCTGTTCTGCTGGAGGCGCGACCGCCGGCTCCTGAGTGTCCCGCACCGGAGCGGCTGGAGAAGCAGCCCGGCGGGCCCCGCGGATGCGTGTCTGCGAACCGTGTTGCGGCGCGCGCTGGCGGCTGCCCGGCTGCCCTCAGAGCCGGCGGACCCCGCTCTTCTCGCCCGCCCGGGAGAGCGCGGCCGCGCGTGTGTAACAGCCCCTTCCCGTCCCCGCCTGCTCCGCTCGTGGGGTCGCGGGTCAGGCTCCTGGCTCGGTGGCCGGAGAACGGCCCGGAAGGTCTCCCTCCGCTCGCACGCTGCCCCTGCGGCCGCGGTGGGGTCGCATCCCTGCCGGCCCTGGGCACCGCGGGTGGGAGGAGGGGAGCGCGAGCTTCTACACACCTGTCCACCTCCGCGCCCGCTAGTGAGGTTCAACACTTTCCTGCTTCTGTCACCAAATAAGCTTTTCTTTTTCATTCAGTATTTTTAACCAGGACAAACTGAGAGCTCTCAGTGGGTGTCATGGACGTCCCGTCGGTCTGTGGTGTGTCTGACTCCTGTCCTGGGTTTCTCACTGCCATCTCAGCCTGTCCCCTGCCCAGCATGTGTGACTTCTAGGAAACGTTGCTGCCCAACACTTTTCTCCTAATAAAATTCCCCAGTGCCAGAGTTTTTTAAAATTAGATTTGTGGGGGGCCTGGGGGCCTCAGTGGGTGAAGCCTCTGCCTTACGCTCAGGTCATGATCCCAGGGTCCTGGGATCGAGCCCTACATTGGGCCTCTGCTCCGCGGGGAGCCTGCTTCCCCCTCTCCCCCTCTGACTGCCTCTCTGCCTGCTTGTGATCTCTCTCTGTCAAATAAATAAATAAAATATTTAAAAAAATAAAATAAAATTAGATTTGTGCTTTGGCACCTGGCTGGCTCCTTTGGCGGGGTGTGCCGCTCTTGATCTCAGGGTTATGAGTTCGAGCCCCATATTGAGTGCAGAGATGACTTAAAAATGAAACTTTTTTTTTAAAAGATTTTGTTTATTTATTAGAGAACAGGACGGAGCGGGAGAGAGACTCTAAAGCAGACTCTGCGCCGAGTTCAGAACCGGCCGGGGGGCTCAATCTACAACAGCGAGATCATGACCTGAGCTGAAACCCAGAGTGAGATGCCCAACGGACTGAGCCACCCAGGCCCCCCTAAAAAAGAGACTTAAAAAAATAATCCTGTTAAGAATGTGCATGAATTTAGATGGAATTCGAATCTCATCCTTTTCAAACAGTTAAGGTACTGGAACAACCTTGTCATCACATTAGTTTTTGTGAGTAAAGATGAACAGCTTCTAGATAATGGGTAATAGAAGGTTTTTAAATATATTTGCCCTTTTGTAGTTTTGATAGGTTTATTTATTTATTTTTTAAGATTTTATTTATTTATTTGACAGACAGAGATCACAAGCAGGCAGAGAGCTAGGCAGAGAGGCAGGGAGGAAGCAGGCTCCCTGCTGAGCAGAGGCCCGATGCGGGGCTCGATCCCAGGACCCTGGAATCATGATCTGATCCGAAGGCAGAGGCTTAACCCACTGAGCCACCCAGGCGCCCGATAGGTTTATTTTTTTATTGTTTTGAAATAATTATAGGTGGACAGGAAGTTGTGAAATAGTGCAGAGACCCTTGTAACCCCCGACTTCATTTTACACACCCATAGAATAGTCGTTTGTTTTATTTTATTTTATTTTATTTATTTTTTTTTTTAAAGATTTTGTTTATTTATTTGACAGAGAGAGATCACAAGCAGGCAGAGAGGCAGGCAGAGAGAGAGGAGGAAGCAGGCTCCCCGCTGAGCAGAGAGCCCGATGTGGGGCTCGATCCCAGGACCCTGAGATCATGACCTGAGCCGAAGGCAGCGGCTTAACCCACTGAGCCACCCAGGCGCCCCTAGTCGTTTGTTTCAAAGAGAGACTGTGGGGGGCCAGCTGCAGTCTAGCGATTGCACATGAAGCTGCTGGGAACACTCCCGAGCCGTGTTCATGTGGACGGATGTGTTTACTACTCTGAGATAAAAGCCAGCTTGCAGTGGCTGGCTTCTGTACTTCTCTTTTTTAAGATTTTGTAAGAAACTGCTGAACTTCCAGACTGACTGCCGTTTGCACTCCAGCAGCGTGCGGTGAGTGACAGTCTCTCTGCGGTCTGGCTCCGGCCGTCTGAGCATCGCGGCAGGTGTCGCGGCACTGGTGTCTGTATCTCCTGGTGGCCAGTGCCATGGAGCTTCGTGTGCTTGTGTGTGCGTGGCTCGGTGTCGTGCGTCCTTTTTGCCCATTTTCTTTTCTTTCCTCTTTTTTTTTTTTTTTTTTTTAGATTTTTATTTGACAGAGATCACAAGTAGGCAGAAAGGCAGGCAGAGAGAGGGGGGGAAGCAGGCTCCCCAAGGAGCAGAGAGCCCGATGCGGGGCTTGATCCCAAGACCCTGAGATCATGACCTGAGCCGAAGGCAGAGGCTTTAACCCACTGAGCCACCCAGGCGCCCCCTTTTTGCCCATTTTCTAATTGGATTTTTTTTTACTTTTTAAACTTTTGCCTTTTGAGATTTCTCTGCGTATTCTAGATGAAAACCTTGGTTGGGTGTATCCTTTGCAAACACTTTCTCCCACTCTGCAGCTTGTTTTGTTCTTTTCACAGGGTCTTCCCCAGAGCAAGCGCCTCGCCCCAGTGAGGTCCAGCGTATTGATGATTCTTTTGTTACCTTTTGTGGACTGTGTATGTCATGTGTTAAAAGTTCTCTCTAGTCCTAGGTCAAAGGAGAAAGTTCTCCTTTGTTCGTTCTTTCTTTCTCTCTTTCCTTTCCAAGATTTTATTTATTTATGTATTTGACAGACAGAGATCACAAGCAGGCAGAGAGGCAGGCAGAGAGAGAGAGGGAAGCAGGCTCCCCACTGAGCAGAGAGCCCGATGTGGGGCTCGATCCCAGGACCCCGGGATCATGACCCAAGCCGAAGGCAGAGGCTTAACCTACTGAGCCACCCAGGCAACCCTAAGGTTTTATTTTTAAGTTAACCTTTCCACCCAATGTGGGGCTTGAACTTAGAGCCCGAAGACCACAGCTCCACCAGCCGAGCCAGCCGGGCAGCCTGCTCCTACATTTTCTAGTAAAAGTTTTACAGGTTGTGTTTTACACTTGACATAACCCATTTTGATTTGTGTTTAGTTAATGTTTGTTGGAAGTGTGAAGTTCAGGTTGAAGTTCACTCTTCTTTCCCCAGCTTTACAGACAAATAACTGACACACATCACTGTGTGAACCTGAGCAGACCACGTTTTTCCGGTACAAAGCGTTGTCCGAGAGGCTCGGCGCGGTCGAGTTGTTAAGCTGTGCCTGGAAGCTGAGACGTCGTCACCTGCGAGCTCGGCCGCAGACCAGTTTGTACTCAGCACTTCTCCCGGGGCGTGCGAGGAGCTGGTGGAAGGTGATCTGGGCCTGGTTGAAATGCGGCTTAGCACACCTCGCGCTGCATATTGAGAACTCTCGTCTGTGCACCATGGCCTTGAACAGGGGCTTAGGTGCACGGGCCCAGAGGCCAGCTCTGCCCCATCCTAGCTGTGTGACCCTGGGCCTCTGTGTCCTAGACACGCCCGTGCGTCTCATTTGAGCGCGTGTCAGGTGCCACGAGGTGAGTGCTCGGTCGGGACCTGGCAGGATGGGCACCGGACCTGGATGTATTTCTGCTGCTCGCCGGCTGTCCTGGTCTTGGATGAGGGTCCATATTCCCGCAGGCAGCCCTGCTTCTGCTTCTCCTCCGTTCTTGGACGGCAGTGCAGCTGCCGGCCAACAGCACGGCCCTGGCTGGGCCCCCCTCATTGAGGTGGCGGTCACACAGCTCCCTGCGCTCACCCATGTTTGGGTCGTAGCTAGCCTGTGTGTCACCGGTTAGCCTGTCCTTCCTTTCTCGACATCTTTGCTTCTGACCCTGCTGCTTATTTCCTTTCAAAGGTTGCACTGTTACGACTCGCCTGGTAGGCTCCTTTAACTGACGTGCCTCTTTCGTCCTTTCTTGGCAGTAAGCAGCTCCGAGTCCCATGCACAGTGAGGCGTTTCAGCGGCCGAGCGCTGGAGCTGCGGGTCCGGAGAGGACTGGGCTGGCCCCACCTCTCAGGACGGCAGGTGAGGCAGCTGCAAGGCCTCTCGGCCCCTGCGCAGACCTGAAGCCGCCCCTACTTTGCTAGTGTGTTTGCGTGTTTGTTTTAATTCATGCAGAGTTGTCAACACAAAGTGAACAGACCTTTTAGAGTCAGAGTTGGAGCGCCTGGATGGCCCAGTCAGTGACTCTTGATTTCGGCTAAGGTCACGAACTCAGTGTTGTGAGGTCAAGTACCAGGTCAGGCTCTGCCCCCACCGGGGAGTCTGTTTGAGATTCTCCCTCTGACCCTCCCGCCCTGCGCTCGCGCAGGTGCACGCTCTCTTTCTCAAATAAATAAATCTAAAAAAAAAAAAATCACTAGAAGTAAAAAAGTTTTATTTGAGCTCAAGTTAGGACGGTTGCCCTGGAAATGCATCTTCATAGGGAAGATGGCACTCCAGGAAATGAATGATTTTTGCGACATAATATACTTTTTACATCTTGTAAAAGCTTAAAAGATTATAGATCAGCACGTAGGCAGGAGTCACAAGTTTGTCGGGACAGAATGCGGGGAGCGGGAGTGCTGAGGGACATCTCGAGGACGAGCTGATGTTCCTGAGGCTGCTCCTTCAGCAGGTGTACAGTGCACGCATGGGGGCCGTAAATCAGACTTTGGGTTTGAGCGAAGTTTACGTACAGTCCTGTTGACTTAACTCTAAGATGGTTTCCCTTGTATGTCAGACCCTAACAGGGTTTTCCTCTCATCATAGCTGGCGTACAGCGTCACATGAACTCCGGGCGTACAGCATCGACTCAGCAGTTTCTGTAGGTCACTCAGTGTTCACCGACGTAAGTGCAGTCACCATCTGTAACCATTCAGCATTATGACGCTATTATTTTGTATAAACATATATTTATTTCTTAAAAGCTATTTATTTGTCAGAGAGAGAGAGAATGAGACAGAGAGAGGGAGAGCATGTGCCCACAAGCAGGGAGAGCAGCAGGCAGGGGAGAAGCAGGCTTCCCGCTGAGCAGGGAGCCCGATCTGGGGCTCGATCCCAGGACCCTGGGGTCATGCATGACCTGAGCCGAAGGCAGACACTTAACTGACTGAGCCTCCCAGGTGCCCCAGGCCCTTGTGAGGACTACGTAAATTACAAAAGAGAAGCATTTGGGGCTGTGCTGGGCGAAGAGAAGGTGCTCAGTTAAGTCACTGATGACGCGGCCTTTGCGTAGTTCTAACGCGGTAACGAGGTAAACATGCACGTCATTTTTTTCACATATTGAACAAAACTGTGCCATCTTGAGTCTCTTACCAGTTTGTCCTGGCACTTTTTTGGGCCCCGCCCGGCCTTTCTGTCCTCCTCTCCTGACACTTGGTGCCGCCCCCAGTTGTGCCTCCTGAAATCCTCACTGCTCTTGCGTCTCCACCTCGCACTGCCGGTTTCCTCCCAGACTTCTTTCCTGACCCTTCCATGCAGCTCCTAAATGGGGGCCTGCCCCAGATTCAGCCCTTGGGTCTCCTGCCCACCCCCTAGGGAGTCCATTTCGTTCTAGTTCTAGTCCATCTAGTTCCAGGGCTGTAAGCACTCACCACGTGCTGATAGAGCCCGGATCTCTGTGCCCAGACCAGCCTGTCCCCAGAGCTCTGACCTTAAACACAGCTGCCTGCTTGTCTTCTTGTCTTGGCCGGCAATAACCATGTGAATTCAGTGAGGCTCCTTGCAGGCCGGGAGAGCCTCAGTAACACAGAATTTCTGGAGCTTCCATTCTCAGAAGGGGAAGGAGACGCCACAAATGAGGGGCATCCAGCCGGCTCAGTGGGTGGAAGGTGTGAGTCTTTTTTTTTTTTTAAAGATTTTATTTATTCATTTAACAGAGAGAGATCACAAATAGGCAGGGAGGCAGGCAGAGAGAGGGGGAAGCAGGCTCCTGGCTGAGCAGAGAGCCCGATGCGGGACTCGATCCCAGGACCCCGGGATCATGACCTGAGCCGAAGACAGAGGCTTTAACCCACTGAGCCACCCAGGCGCCCCTAGAATTTTTTTTTTTTAAAGATTTTATTTATTTATTTGACAGAGAGATCACAGGTAGGCAGAGAGGCAGGCAGAGAGACGGGGAAGCAGGCTCTCCGCCAAGCAGAGAGCCCGATGCAGGGCTTGATCCCAGGACCCTGAGATCATGACCAGAGCCAAAGGCAGAGGCTCAACCCACTGAGCTACCCAGGTGCCCCTAGAATTTTTTTTTTTTAAAGATTTTATTTATTTATTTGACAGAGATCACAAATAGGCAGAGAGGCAAGCAGAGAGAGAGGGGGAAGCAGGCTCCCCACTGAGCAGAGAGCCCGATGTAGGGCTGGATCCCAGGACCCTGGGATCACGTTCTGAGCCGAAGGCAGAGGCTTTAACCCACTGAACCACCCAGGTGCCCGTCAAGTGGTATCTTATTGTGGTTCGGATTTGTGTTTCCCTGATGACTGATGCTGTTGGGGATCTTTTCATGTGCTTACCTGCAGTTGATACATCTTCTTTGGGGAATCTGCCCGAAGTTGGGATCTTTTGCCCATTTCCGATTGGTTGTTTTCTTAAAGATTTCAGAACTCTTTATACATTCTGGATATAAGTCCTTTGTAACATTACGTTTTGTAACATGTATGTTTAGCAAATACTTTTTATCTGTAGCTTATATTTTCATTTTCTTAATACTTGTCTTATGAAGGGTAAAAGATTTAAATTGTAATGAATTTGTCAAAAAAATTTTTTTCTTTTTCTTAAGATTTTATTTATGGGGCACATTGGTGGCTCATTTGGCTAAGCATCTGTCTTCAGCTTGGGTCGTGATCCCAGGGTCCTGGGACAGAGCCCCGCATTGGGCTCTCAGCTCAGCAGGAAGTCTGCTTCTCTCTCTGCTTTTGCTCTTTTGCTCTTTCTCATGTGCACTCTAATAAATAAATATATTTTTTAAAGATTTTATTTATTCATTTGACAGATAAAGATCACAAGTAGGCAGAGAGGCAGGCAGAGAGGCAGGGAGGAAGCAGGCTCCCTGCTGAGCAGAGAGCCTGATGCGGGACTCGATCCCAGGACCCGAGACCATGACCCAAGCCGAAGGCAGAGGCTTCACCCACTGAGCCCCCCAGGTGCCTCTCTTAACATAATTCTTAAGGACACTTGGATTTTCTCAGTGATCGGGGAGCGTTGGCTTCAACCTAAAGTCACCAGTTACGTTGGCCCCTGACAAGAGAGTCAGCCTGTGGGGTGCCTGGGGGGGCTCAGTGGGTTAAGCCTCTGCCTTCGGCTCAGGTCATGATCTCAGGGTCCTGGGATCGAGCCCCACATCGGGCTCTCTGCTCAGCAGGGAGCCTGCTTCCTCCCTGCCTCTCTGCCTACCTGTGATCTCTGTCTGTCAAATAAATAAATAAAATCTTAAAAAAAATAAAAAGAGAGAGAGTCAGCCTGTCCTTTGAAGGTTTGAAGTCAGGCAATGACTTCTACTCTCTGGCTAAGACAGCCCTAGATGGCATCTTCTCCCAAAGTCAGGAGGCTTTGTCTCCGTTGAAAATCTGTTAAGCCAGCCACCTTCACTGGTGATCTCCGCTGGACCTTCTGGAGAACTTGACGCTGCTTCTGCACCTGCAGGTGCTTCTCTGCGTGTACTTTCGCATAACAGAGACGGCTTCTGTCTGTTCAAACCAGCCTCTGCTGGCTTCGCGCTCCCATTCTGCAGCTCCCCTCCCCCATCTCTCAGCCTTTACAGAGTCGAGGAGAGTCAGGGCTTTCCTTTGGAGTAGACTGTGGCTGGTTTCACTTGATCTTAGCCAAAAGGCTCAGAAGCAATAGACTGTGGCTGGTTTGATCAGCAATAAGGCTGTTTTGCTTTCTTGTCTTTGTGTGTTCCCTGGAGTGACACTTCAGGAGTTTCTCCTTTGAACTCACAGCTCGGCCCACTGGGGCAAGAGGCTAACTTTTGGCCCATCCCGGTTTTCAGCCTTCCTCACTGCCCTGCGTCATGTCTAGCTTTGATTTAAAGTGAGAGATGGGGGACACCTGGGTGGCTCAGTTGGTTAAGCAGCTGCCTTCGGCTCGGGTCATGATCCCAGCGTCCTGGGATCGAGTCCCACATCGGGCTCCTTGCTCATCAGGGAGCCTGCTTCTCCCTCTGCCTCTGCCTGCCATTCTGTCTGCCTGTGCTCACTCTCTCTCCCTCTCTCTCTCTGACAAATAAATAAATAAAATC
>NW_019154122.1:19370774-19375852 GCF_002288905.1 Enhydra lutris kenyoni
CAGAGGGAGAAGCAGGCTCCCTCTGCCTCTGCCTGCCATTCTGTCTGCCTGTGCTCACTCTCTCTCCCTCTCTCTCTCTGACAAATAAATAAATAAAATCTTTAAAAAAAAAATAAAATAAATAAAGTGAGAGATGGGGACGCCTGGGTGGCTCAGTTGGTTGGACGACTGCCTTCGGCTCAGGTCATGATCCTGGAGTCCCAGGATCGAGTCCCGCATCCGGCTCCCAGCTCCACGGGGAGTCTGCTTCTCTCTCTGACCTTCTCCTCGCTCATGCTCTCTCTCAAATAAATAAAACATTTAAAAAATAATAATAAGTAAAGTGAGAGATGTGTAGAGGGCCTGGCCGGCCGGCGCGGTCAATAAACCGTGTGACTCTCGATCTCAGGGTCATGAGTTCAGGCCCCAAGTTGGGCGTGGAGCCTACTTTTAAAAAAACAGATAAGTGATGTGAGACATGGGCCACTCTTCCTTTCACTTGACCACTTAGAGGCCGTTGTCAGGGTATTGATCCGCCCAGTTTCAGTATTGTTTTGTCTGAGGGAGTAGGGAGGCCTGAGGAAGGGGAAGGGCTGGACCAGCCAGTCTGTGGAATACTCAAAACACATACAACGCTTAACCTCTTGAGTTTGCTGTCTTAAATGGGTGCAAGGGAGTGGTGCCCCAGAACAGACCACCGTAACGAATATAATAGTGAAAAACTTAGAAATATGGCAAGAATTACCACAGTGTGACACAGAGACACAAAGTGAATGAGCGATGCTGGTGAGAAAATGGTGCTGGTAGATGCGCTTGGCACAGGACAGCCACAGACCCTCAATTTGTAGAAAACGTCGTGTGTAATGCCTGTGGGTGGGGTGAAGGAAGAGTTTGGCTTCATTCTTTTAGACACGGCTGTCAAGTTTTTGTAGCATTGCTTGAGGAAAAGATGATGCTCTGTCCGTCGATCCCCTTGGCGCGTCTGTTGAAGATCCAGTGATCGAGGAGTGCCTGGCCGGCTTGGTTGGAAAAGCATGTGACTCCCGGTCTCAGGGTTGTGGATTTGAACCCCACATTGGGTGTAGGCATCACTTTATTACAAATAAATTTAATTTAAAAAGAAAATCTGTTGGTCGCACCTGTGTGAGGTACAACAAATTTTGGAATTTGTTCTGTTTCCTTGATCTGCGTGTGTGTCAGTACCACACTGTCTGGGTGCAGTAGCGTGACTGTAGATCATGAAGTCAGGAAATATTAGTCTGTCTTTGTTCTTTTTCAGTTTTTTTAGCTATCCTAGGCCTAGGTCATCCACATTTCCATGTGAGCTCTAGAATCAGTTGTCTTTTCTTTTTAAGAGAGAGAGAGAGCGTGGGTTGGGGGTGGTGTCGAGGCAGAGACAGTCTCAGGCAGACCCCGCACTGAGGGGGGCGCCTGGCGGGGTTTGTCTCCCAACCTCGAGACCGGGGCCTGAGGCAAAATCCAGAGTCAGGCGTTTCAGGCTCTGCAGTCAGCGCGCAGTCGGGTTGGGATGCTCTCTCCCTTGCCCCTCCTACCTGTGCTCCCTCCCTCCCTCCCTCTGTCGCCCTCTCTCTCAAATTGAAAAAAGGGAGAGACGGACACTTAACTGACTGAGCCACCCAGTTCGTCATTTTCTCTAGAAGAGGCTGCAGGGGTTTGTGTATGGGAATTGTGGAGAGCCCAAGTCAGTTCGAGAACTGAAATCTAACAATGTCAGCCTCTCCGATCTGTGGACGTGCTTTTGTCTCCACTATTTGCTTCCGTTCATTTCTGTCAGCAGCTTTCGTAGTCCCCGGTGTACAGGTTCTGTGCTGCTCCTAGGGAGACGCCACTGATCCACGGCCCCCCGGTCTCGGGCGCGCCGTGTGCTGATGTGATGTGAATGCGTCGGGACGTGGCCGCTGCGGTGGGTCTGGTTAACGACCCATCAGCACACGGTCAGATAGTGTGTTCTTAGGGTGACAGCTCGTGTCGCAGCGACGTTCAGGTGTATGCTCCGTTACAGTTTCCTAGAGCCACACGCTCTGCACTACATCCACGCCTGACTTTATAGCTCGAGTTAGGCTCTCTACCTCTTTTGCCAACTATTTCCTTATATAGCTTATGTTTCATTGCTTGGCAAATGGTATTTTTGTTTATTTATTTATTTTTAAGGCTCATCTGTTTATTTCAGAGAGAGTGTGCACGAGCGGGGGGAAGGGGCAGAGGGAGAGGGAGAGAGTGCCCAAGCAGACTCCCCGCCGAGTACGGAGCCCAGTGCAGGCCTCGATGCCAGGAACCCAAGATAATGACCTGAGCGGAAACCAAGAGTCAGCTGCTTAACCGAGCTGATAAACTCACTTATTGGACATAGTCACTTTTTTGTAGACCTTTCTGTATAGAAGACCATGTCATCTGACAGTACAATTTTTTAAGTAATCTCTGCACCAGTGTGGGGCTTAATTTATAATCCCAAGATCAAGACTTGAACTCACAGCCCTAGGACTGAGCCAGCCGGGTGCCCCGACACTGCAGTTAGACCGGTTCCTTTTTCATCCTTACGACTTTTACTTCATTTTCCTGCCTTGTTACACTGGCTACGCCGTCCGGTGCAGTACTGAATGGGGTGGTTGTATCAGACATGTTCTTGTAGGTTTGGGGTTTGAGTAATGATTTTTTTCATGCTTGGGTAAAGCGTCCACGTTCCTAAGGTGTGAGGGTCCTGGTCCACTAGGCAGTGCTGTCAGCTCCAGCTAAAATTTAGAACCACCTGGGAAGCTTTTTTTTTTTTAAAGATTTTATTTATTTGAGAGCGAGTGAGTGAGACGAAGAGAACACAAGTGGGGTGAGGGGCAGAGGGAGAGGGAGAGGCAGACTCCCCGCTGAGCAAGCAGCTGGACGTGTGGCTGGAGGACGTGGGGCTCCGCCCTGGGCTCCATCCGAGGACCTCGGGAATCATGACCTGAGCCAAAGGCAATGGAGTTGCCTCCTCCAGCCGGGAGCTCGTAAAACTACTGATGCCGTCAGTCCGGGCTGGGTGTGGGAATGATTTCCTGAAGCCCCTCCAGTAGCTGTAAGGTGCGGCCAGGGTAGGGGTGCAGGGGCGCCATCACCTTTCTCCTGCCACAGAGGCCCGGGCTTGTCTGTGGTCTCTGAGGGTCCCTTCTGCCCCCGCCACTCCGCATTCACCTCCTGTGGGGCTGTCATCCTCTGGCACGTCCTCAGCCCCTCCTTGGGAACGGGGGTTTTCTGTGCGCTCCAGTCTCTGCTGGGGCCTTCGTTTGCCTCGCTTGTCCCTGCAGTGGGGGCTGTGTGGCTGGTTATCCTGCTGGCTCCCAGGGTGCCACCTGCTCATGCCCGCGACAAGCCTGTGCCGCCTGCTCTCCCCCCGGGCAGGTCCGGGCGGCTCCATAGCTGCAGGACCCTCGCCGTGACCCTGTGGTGGCCCTTCCTGTCCTTGGAGAATTCCCCATCTGGTCCCTTGATCTACACTGGGTTTTCGTCAAACTCCGCCCTTCTTTTCCATTGTTCAGTGTACTGATTTCTGCCTCTCTTTGTCGTCGCTTCTGCCTTTCTTAAACTTATTTTATTCCTTTTCTAGCTTTATAAGAATCTCGGCTCATTACTCTTCATTCTCGAAACTCCAGCACACCTTAGCAGGGCGGCGTAGACCTTGGTTTGCGTTCATACCATTCCGGTCGTTTCGATGCGCTGCAGTGTTGGTTTGAGCCCCAAGAGGCTTGGGACAAAGTTGAGGCGGTTCCAGATGGTTGCAGGGTTGTTTTCTTTGTTCTACTTTTTGGTCTTTTCCTGATTTTGTTGTACTGTGGTTGGATGGTAAGGTTCTCTGCCTTACTAGTGTTTGGAAATTGGTGTTTTCTTTGAGGCTACAAGATGTCAGTTTTGGCAGACGCCGTACCTGCTCGTTCGCGGGGCCCAGAGTCCGGTGCGCGCCCACTTGTCTGTCTTACTGAGTGACCCGTTCCGCTCTGCAGCCCCGAGGGGCAGTGCTGTGCGGTGTCCCCGCCGGTGACTGCTCCTCTTGCCAGCGCTGGGCCCTGTCTGTGGGAGAAGTACCACAGCTGCAGCCTGCTAGCTCTTTCTTACCCTGCGACCCTTAGGTCTTCTGGATTCTCTGGAAACACAGGTAGGTTCCTGAGCTCTTAGCCATCTTTGGGATAGAAAGAGACTGTTCTCAAGTCCTTCGGCAGATGGGACTTCAGCCATTTTTGTCTCCTGGTGGAACGGGTGCGTCTCTGTGTATATAGTGTTTTCTGCCTGCATATTTATTTACTTTATTTGTTTTATTAAATTAAGGCGTCAGTGTTTTTCTGATCGGAGTCCTTGTTTACCGACTGTGGAAACGGAACACGAGAAAGTCAACATGAGTAAGGCACAGAGCGCAGATCCGGCCTCGTACCGCTGCTCCGCGTGCCATGGGGACGAGGACTGGGGGCCCAACCACCCCATCCGGGGCCGGGCCAAGTCCCGCAGCCTGTCTGCCTCGCCCGCCCTGGCGAGCACCAAAGAGTTCAGGTACGAAGCCCTCCCCCAGCCGTCACCCTCAGCGGCGCGGTTGTGCGGACTGACACAGCGGCGTGTGTCCCAGAGCAGCTGGCACGGCTCCCCAGGGGCACCTGCCCGGGACGGTTCCTTTCCTTCCCCTCTCGGCCAGCGCCCGCCCCAATTTTTGGTGTCTGAGGCGTGAGGGTGGCCCCTGAAGGCACGGCAGCGGGACCCACGCGGTGGCGGGGCTGGCACGGGGCTGCGTGTGGCCGCAGGGGAGTTGGGCAAGCGCCTCGGCCTGGCCCGCGCCCTGCAGCGCGTGCTCTTGCACAAGAGCTTGAGCAACAGCTGCCCACGAGGCGGCCGGCCGGGCCTGCTGTGCTGGTGGTGCCGCTGCCCTGGCTGCTGGGGCCATGGCCGGGGTGAGTTTGGGGAGGAAGCGGCCAGAGCCGACATTGCTTCTCAAGCGGGTCCCACCTCTCAGACACGAGGGCGCTTTCGGGGTGGTGGTGGGGGAAGCGCCGCCTTTTCTCAGGGCAGCGCCTTCCCTCAGTGGCGAGTGGAGCGGGGGGGGGGGGGGGGGGGGGGGGGGGGGG